>NC_053133.1:26543967-26576467 GCF_010015445.1 Perca fluviatilis
CTATGGAGAAACTCGAAGAAACATGTGAAGAAACATGGAGAAACATGGAGAAAAGTTGGAAACATGATGGAAGAAACATGAAGAAGAAACATGGAACGAAGAAATCATGAACATGGAAGAAACATGGAAGAAACATGGAGAAACATGGAGAAACGATGGAGAAAGTCATGAAGAAACCATGAAGGTGAAGACATGGAGAAACATGGAAACAGGGAGGAAACATGGAGAAACATGAAGAAACATGGAAGAAACATGGAGAAACATGGAGAAACATGAAGAAAACATGAAGAAACATAAAAAGAAGAAACATGAAGAAACATGAGGAACATGGAGAAACATGGAAGAAACATGAGAAAACATGGAGAAACATGGAGAAACATGGAAAGAAATGAAGAAACATGGAGAAACATGGAGAAACATGGAGAAAGATACAGAAACAGGAAGAAACGGGGAAACATGGAGAAACATGGAGGAAACATGGAAGAAACATGAAGAAAAGGTGGAGAAACGGAGAAAGCATGAAGAAACGTGGAGAAACATGGAGAAACATGGAAACATGGAGAAACAAGAACATGACAACATGGAGAACATGAAGAAACATGAAGAAGTATGGAGAAACATGAAACATGGAGCTACATGAGAAACATGGAGAAGCATGGGAGAAACATGGGAAACATGGAGCCATGGAAACATGGAAAGAACATGGAGAAACATGGAGAAAACATGAAGAACCATGGAGAAACAGAGCAACATGGAGAAACATGGAGAAACATGGAGAAACATGAAGAAACATGGAGAAACATGGAGAAACATGGAGAAACATGAAGAAACATGGAGAAACATGAAGAAACATGGAGAAACATGGAGAAACATGGAGAAACATGAAGAAACATGGAGAAACATGGAGAAACATGGAGAAACATGGAGAAACATGAACATGAACATGAAGAAACATGAAGAAACATGGAGAAACATGGAGAAACATGAACATGAACATGAAGAAACATGGAGAAACATGGAGAAACATGGAGAAACATGGAGAAACATGGAGAAACATGAAGAATATCGACTTACCTTCAAAATCAGCAGCAGGGAAATAGAGCTGACGGGACATGAAGAGGACGGCAGAATTCCTAATCTCATACTTTATTATTTTTTACTTTAACCCTTGTGTTGTCTTCCATCAAAATTGAAAATCAATATTTCTGTTTAATCAGTTTTTTTTTTTTTACTTTTTCTTACATTTTTGTCTCTTTTTTCAAAACTTTTGATGTTTATTTTCAGTGTTTGTCACTTTTTTTATGTTTTCAACACTATGTAACACTAACTTATTAATGTTACTTATTTTTGGAATTTATGGTCAATAAACCTCATTTATAGGAAATTATACCTAATTTTTGAGTTAGAAAAGCCGAAATTAGGAATTATTTAGAATAAAATTAAAGGAATGTAGAAGCCCTGGTTTTTCTGTTAATAAATAGACAAGCAACGAAACTGCCGCCTGCTCTCTGCATTTGGGTCCACCATTCCCTGAGTACTGTGATATAAAACACCCCGAAATTAATGAAAGTAGAGATTTGTACTTGCCAAAGGGCGTTTTGTGGAATCATCCATGTTATTTTGGGTATTTAAATTGGGTAGTTAAAGGTCCCGTGGCATGAAAATGTCATTTTATGAGGTTTTTTAACATTAATATGAGTTCCCCCAGCCTGCCTATGGTCCCCCAGTGGCTAGAAATGGTGATAGGTGTAAACCGAGCCCTGGGTATCCTGCTCTGTCTTTGAGAAAATGAAAGCTCAGATGGACCAATCAGGAATCTTCTCCTTATGAGGTCATAAGGAGCAAGGTTACCTCCCCTTTCTCTGCTTTGCCCTCCCAGAGAATTTGGCCCACCCATGAGAGAGAGACATCATGGCTTTCAAACGAGCAAAGTGGCAGTTGGTCAAGGCCACACCCCCACCCTCCACCTTGCCCCCCTCTCTCCTCCTCAATAGCTACAGACACAGAAATGGCACATCCTAAGGAAAGCTCATTGTGGGACTGGCTCTAGTGGCTGTAATTCTGCACCAAGGCTGAATTTCGGGAGAGAGACTTCAGATACAGTATTAGGGGACCACTAAGGTCTATATAAAAGAGACTTCAGATACAGTATTAGGGGACCACTAAGGTCTATGTAAAAGAGACTTCAGATACAGTATTAGGGGACCACTAAGGTCTATATAAAAGAGACTTCAGATACAGTATTAGGGGACCACTAAGGCCTATATAAAAGAGACTTCAGATACAGTATTAGGGGACCACTAAGGTCTATATAAAAGAGACTTCAGATACAGTATTAGGGGACCACTAAGGTCTATATAAAAGAGACTTCAGATACAGTATTAGGGGACCACTAAGGCCTATATAAAAGAGACCTCAGATACAGTATTAGGGGACCACTAAGGTCTATATAAAAGAGACTTCAGATACAGTATTAGGGGACCACTAAGGTCTATATAAAAGAGACTTCAGATACAGTATTAGGGGACCACTAAGGTCTATATAAAAGAGACTTCAGATACAGTATTTGGGGACCACTAAGGTCTATATAAAAGAGACTTCAGATACAGTATTAGGGGACCACTAAGGTCTATATAAAAGAGACTTCAGATACAGTATTAGGGGAACATTAAGGCCTATATAAAAGCATCCAAAAAGCAGCATGTCATGGGACCTTTAAATAGAAAAATGATATAGGAATTTCAAAAACTGGTGGTTTGTTTTTAACCTGGCAATATTGTTTCACTTGAGTTTTTCTTGAAGGTTTTAGTTTTTATGTGGTTTCAGTTTACAAAAAATATTTATTCCCTGCTCATTTTTGTCTTAGTTTACTATAATAACCCAGATTGGGACGTACTAAATCTTCTTCTGGCACACTAAATAGTATGCCAGAACGCAGGGAAACACAACAGACGGCTTTTCGGCAGCAGCTTCAAGTGTCACCCTCAATTTGCTCTGACGCACACACAATCAGTCAGCGTTACATCACGAGTTGGGCTTCATGACACTGGCAGGCGTTGGCGAGCGTGGCATGGTGTGGCGAGGAGAACCTGCATCGAGCCTGAGATGGAGGAAAGAAAGCGTGGAGAGACGGATGCACACGAGCGTGCAGAGTCGAGGCAGTGTGCAAAAGCAATCTGCCACAGGGCCGACTCTTACCCAGCATGCTATGAGAGATAACGGACGCCATGAAGCTGTGTTTTCCTTCTAATGCGAGCCAGACACTAGAAGACTTTGAACAGACTGTAGCCCGACACCGTCTCACATCCAGAGACGGGAGCGTGCCTATGTTCCCACATTTCTAAGATCTTTTTTTCACTGAAAATTAGGCCCTATGTTCGCACATTTCTAAGATTTTTTTTCAAAATTTGGCCCTATGTTCCCACATTTCTAAGATTTTTCTTAAAATTAGGCCCTATGTTCGCACATTTCTAAGATTTTTTTTCAAAATTTGGCCCTATGTTCCCACATTTCTAAGATTTTTCTTAAAATTAGGCCCTATGTTTCCACATTTCTAAGATTTATTTTCAAAATTTGGCCCTATGTTTCCACATTTCTAAGATTTTTTTTCAAAATTAGGCCCTATGTTCCCACATTTCTAAGATTTTTCTTAAAATTAGGCCCTATGTTCGCACATTTCTAAGATTTTTCTTAAAATTAGGCCCTATGTTCCCAAATTTCTAAGATTTTTCTTAAAATTAGGCCCTATGTTTCCACATTTCTAAGATTTTTTTTCAAAATTAGGCCCTATGTTCGCACATTTCTAAGATTTTTCTTAAAATTAGGCCCTATGTTCGCACTTTCTAAGATTTTTCTTAAAATTAGGCCCTATGTTCCCAAATTTCTAAGATTTTTCTTAAAATTAGGTCCTATGTTTCCACATTTCTAAGATTTCTTTTCAAAGTTTGGCCCTATGTTTCCACATTTCTAAGATTTTTTTTCAAAATTAGGCCCTATGTTCCCACATTTCCTTTTTCATAAATTTGTATCAGATTTTATCCCCCTAACCCCTAACCCCCAAAAAATTTTGTGGGAGGATAGGTCTTACATTGAAGGGAAATGTAGGAACACAAGACCTAATTTTGAAAATGTCCTAGAAATGTGGGAACATAGGGCTGTGGGAACATAGGGCTGTGGGAACATAGGGCTGTGGGAATATTGGGCTGTGGGAACATAGGGCTGTGGGACCATAGGGCTGTGGGAACATAGGGCTGTGGGACCATAGGGTTGTGGGAACATAGGGCTGACCCAAAATGACCGACCAGGCTGAAGCCATTGAAATAAAACCACCACAACAGATTCAGTATTAAATTTTTTTCTCGTTTATTACAGGAGGCTTTTGTTTTATATACAGAGACATGTATTTGCAAGTACTAAAAAGTATTTCAACTCAAAGTTCTAAAAAGAATATATATAAGTATATATATATATATATTTATATATATAACCATATCATAATCATTATTATTATTGTCTCTAAAACACCAAGGTGGGGTCACTGAGGCACGGCTTTCGCCTCCTTTACACCGATCGGTTTCACCGGGTTTCGCCAACGGTTGCAGAGCGAGAGAGCCACCGAGTTCGGAGGAAATTCTTGTAACTCGTGATTTTGAAATAGTCTTTTAAAAAATATGGAAAACATTACACATTTTAAAAAATAAGTATTCAGTTCTTAGCGATGCAGAGAAAACCACTCAAATTTGTACAAATTTAAGTTCTGAGAGTTTTCGGGAACTCACTTCCTTCTCTTTTTCCTTCTGAAGTTAAATCTTCGGAGTTACAAAGTTTTCACCCGCCAACTGTGACGTGTATCTGCACGACTTTTTCCAGCAAAATAAAATAAAAAAACACACGATAAAGGTGCTTTTAAGAAACCTCTTATCCAGTGGCGTAGTCTAGTTTCTTTGTAACGTTACCGAGTATAGCATCAGTCTCATCTGGCTCGTTTTCTGTAGTTTCTGTAACGTAAAAGGACAAATCCGGCGCAAAATGGGCTCCTGCACACTGGCTGCGTGGCGTGGCGTTTGTGTTGCGTGGCGTTTTCTATGTCTTTGCACACCAGAAACGTGTCTGATGTGGCGCTGCTGCTGCTGCTGCTGCTAGCCTTGTCTGTACACATGTATGTTTCCCATTGATAAAAAATGAAATAATAGCGTGTTCTTCAACTTTATATTTGTGTTTGCACATATTTCAATATATATTTGGTTACACTTTACTTTAACTTTTCTACATAACACTGACATGACACTGTCATGAACGTGTCATAAAACATTATAAACAAGTCATAAACGTTTATGACATAACTCTTTTTTAGTAGGTGTCATTCGGTTTTGTCATGACACGTTATGGTTAGGGTTAGGGTTAGGGTCAGGGTTCATGTGTCATGACTGTGTCATGACAGTGTCATGTGAGTGTCATGTATTCATGACAGTGTCATGTCACTCTTATGTAGAAAAGTTAAAGTAAAGTGTAACCATATATTTTTATATTTCAATTCCCTTTTCCTGAGATAATAAAGATAATAAAGTCCATGTTATTGTTTTATCAGAATCCAATAATTTGAAAATCGATAATTACCAGAGACTTTCAAACATCAACATGTAATTTATTAAATATATTTTGTGTCAAAATGACATATAAACATCTTTTCCTATTCTATTTTGCCTGGAAACGCTTCCAACACGCTTGCGTGTCGCATAAAAAATAGGCGTCGGTCCTATTTCTTTATGCAAACGTTTTCGGCGCGGAGACGTGCGTGCCACGCAGGCAGCGTGCAAGCTCTAACCTGTTACCATGGGAGCCGAAATAAAAACGGACACGCCACGCTCACAGCGTGCAGGAGCCCAAAGTGTGAAAGTCCTCTCACAAAACAATCATCGTTACGTAGCGTTATCCTAGCGTTATCACGTAGACTACACCACTGCTCTTATCTCCGTCAGCATTCACGACGAGAGAAATCTTTCCCAACTTCGGTTCGGAGGAAAAGTCGATTCCACGAGGTGTCAGGACGGGAAACGTTCGACATATTCTCCCCTCGGTTTCCTGCAAAAAAAAAGGCAACTTTCTCGAGATAGGAGGTTTCTCGATGGGGGGGGGGACTGATATGAATCTGGAGACCTGGGCGAAACCGGTTCGACAACCGTTGCGAAACCAGTTGCGGTGTAAACGAGGCGAGGGTGGTTTAAGCAGTGAGAGGACGCCTGGAAAACAAAAAAAACAAATCCATGACGACGAAAAAACAGTAAAAACATCATGGTTATTATCCTCATATACTGTAAAGAAGGTACAGCATCACTCACTGCCTGTTTACATAACTGTTGTATTGCATTTATCACACAGTCAATAGTAACAATAGTAATAATAATAATGAACAATGAGACTCGTTTTCTGTGCATTTCCTCCGCGTTGGTTCTGTAGATGTTTGTCGTTTTGTTCTGAAGGTGACAAAGCAGCTTTTGGTTTTTTGGAAACGGGTAAGAGAAGGCAGGAAGGAGCCGAGATTCTCAGTCTGAGTTTGTGTTTAAACAACCCCCCCCCCTCCAATCTTAATATGGACTCTTCCAAACCCCCTTGGTAGCACCACATGGACTGACCCACAGCTCAGAGCAAAAGACGGTAGTTCGCCTTCAAAATAAAAGTTTATTTTTGCTTACAATTTTCACATCCGAACAGGAAAGAAAGTGACAGATTCTTTCTTCTTCCTGCCCCAGACATGTTGGGTCGCTCAGACTATCTGTCTTTCCCTCCTCATACAGCCATTAGTGAGTAGTCAGAGTGAAGTTCAGGTCTTCAGGTGAACAAACTGAGCTTCGTACCAGTTTTACTGTCCTGATACTGACGGTAAATGTTCGGCTGTGTTTTTTGTGCTCAGTGCAAAACCAGAGTCTGATGTCCAGATTCACTAAAGTGACACTGCGAGGGCAGTTGTGTGCATGTTTTTTTACCCTCCGCAGTAGCTCACGTAGTGATATTGTGTGACATGGATGTATAAAGAGAGCTAGAGTCAGCTAGTTTCCACCAGTGGCCATCAGGAAGTGCGCCAGGCTTTGATGCCAAACTCAACTTGGCGGCCAAAACGGTGGAATTGCAACTTCCGTTTCCGTAACGTGATGCCCTCTGACCCCAAAAAGACCTTTCCCCCATATTGTAACATGGGTAACAAATCAGTGGATATATTTCTTTGAGCGTCACAGCCCGCGCAAAATGATGGAATTTGATCCAATCTTTCCGATAACATTTGAAAAGTCTAAAAGAGCCGCACAGTTAAAATCATTTAATCCCCGTTCAAGTTAGTCAATATCAACGACATTTCACTTCCGGGATTGCTCCGTCCCCCTTCCTCTGTCTCTGTGTTGGCGTTCTAACCTCCGGCTGATTTGTGAGGACTGTGGTTAACTGCTCCTCAGATCTCTGCAGGGTAAATCCAGACAGCTAGCTAGACTATCTGTCCAATCTGAGTTTTCTGTTCCACGACTAAAAACTACTTCTGAACGTACACAAGTTCCTTCCAGAGGCTATTTTGCCGAGGCGCCGTGGCTCCGTCGTTTTGGTGTTTAAACTTAACTGTCGTTGCCCCATGACGCTCACTTTTTGTCGGCTAAACTCAACTAGCAGTACGTTGCGGTACGACCGGCAGCTAACGTAGCTCTGTAGCCGTCGTCAGGTGACCAACCGGCGGTCGCCTAATTTTGAAGGACATCATACGAATCGGTGTGCGTTAAGTTTTCGTACGAATGTACAAAATATCGTACGAACCCATGAGAATGCGTTGACCTGCTCTATGGGCCGCACAGTGCAGAAGCAGCGGCGATCATTCGGGTAGTTTTTGTCTCTGTGAAGGCTCCATGCTAGCCTGGCTCCGCCCTCCTACGTACTTACGCTCAATTCGATGAATGAAATGTAGCAGAGTCTGGTAGGACCAGGCTAGCTGCATGCCCCACTCAGCAACTCTCGTTAGGAATGATCGGGGCTCCGCCTCCAACGCCGTCTCCAGCTTTGATTATACATCCATGGCACTAGTGTAAAAAGAAGCATCTGTTGACGGGACAAAGTGCACTTTTTTTTCCCCCCCGCAGACTTTAGTGAATCTGAACCTTTCTGACAGTTTAAAAGTTAAAAATAGAGAATCAGCCAATCGGCTCTCTGTGCCGTTTTGTTCGGCAACCCAACTTAACGAGGAAGAGTCCCAGCGGTGATGGAGGGGGGGGCGGTGGGGGGACCGCGAACCTCATTCAATATCAAAAAGCATAAAAATCATTTCATCAATCAACCAACCAACCAACCAACCAACCAACCAACCAACCAACCAACCAACCAACCGGGAAACCAATCAGATAATCACTCAATCTGCCAGCCAAGAAGTCAAAGAATCAACCAGACCATCAATCAATCAAGCACATTATCAATCAACCAATGGGAAAGCATGGCTTGGAGCGTTGGGGTTTCATGTGTAGCAGGCACACTCTGGGTCTATTGCTACTGAAAACAGCCCTTCAGCACAACTGCAACCTGAAATACGCCTCGCAGCAGAGTTCAGCAGTGTCTTAAGTATTTACCTAGTTTATATGGTTATCTATTCTCAATAGAATCTAGTAGAAATAGAGTCCAGACAGTGCCAGTAAAATTTTTTTTTTTTTTTTGTCTTTTACTTATTTTTTAAATTAGTCTAGTAAAGCGTTTTTAGTAAAGATCCCTCGGGCGACCACCACAACAGAGACAGAGAGAGAGAGAGAGAGAGAGGTTGTTCGTAATATTGAGATATTGAACTAACGCTGTACTGCACGAACACACTTTGACACTTCATCTTATAATAAAAACAAGCAGGAACACTGCTCCACAGCTGCCTCATGCCACTGTACGCACCTGTGTGTCTGCAGTCTCTCGCGGCAGTTCGTGAAATTGTCACGTTATTGTTGATCTACTCATTCGTGTACACGGACACGTTCATCTCGTTTTTTTCTTTTAGTGGTGGTCAGCACGAAATGGGAAGCATCAAGAACCGGGAAAGGAAAACATCACATGCGGGGACCTGGCATCATGACTTTGCGTAAAACATTCACGGCACTTTCCTAAAGCCTAATGGCGTGTTATCTGTGCGCATTTTTGGCTATCCACGTGTATGTCTACGCTGCATACAGCAAATGTAAACATAGGAAAAGAACATGCAGGGAAAGGCTTTAGTAACACAAAAAAAACGACAAAAACATGGGAAAAAATGACAAAAACATGGGAAAAAACGACAAAAACATGGGAAAAAACGACAAAAACATGGGAAAAAACGACAAAAACATGGGAAAAAACGACAAAAACACGTTTGGGTTTAGGAAAAAAACATTGGGGAAGGCTTTAAAAACAATAAAATGTCTAAATGCTTTTCTTTAAATTGTTTTTTAAGCCTTCCCCAATGTTTCCCAGGTGAAAGTCCTGTGTTTTACCCATCAGCCACCCCAACCAACCTCCTTAAGCGGTCCTACGTCTCTTTATGCTACTCGTTATGGAGAAAATTCACTCGTAATGTAGGTCAATGGCGGGCGAATTGCGTTGATAAACACGCTAAAAAAGTGATTATGCGTCTTCACAACACGCCAAAATGGCGTACGAATTTGCGTGTCATACATATACGCCACTTCGTGAGATCAGTCTGGTCCCTGGGGGGACCCCGCGGTCTCTCTGGGACGCGAGACAACAACGGGACGGTCGTGTCTAGGAAAAGAAGAACGGGGAAAGGACCCGTCACACGCGGGACATCATCCCCCGAAAGTCCTGTATGGTTTGACCCATCCACCCCCCCTCCCTACGCGAATTTTCAGCCTTTCATACTACTCGCTACCGTAGTCGTGCTGTGATCACGAAAGATGCTTCCCATTGAAATACAGTACAGGCCAAAAGTTTGGACACACCTTCTCATTCAATGCGTTTCCTTTTTATTTTCATGACTATTTACATTGTAGATTCTCACTGAAGGCATCAAAACTATGAATGAACACATATGGAATTATGTACTTAACAAAAAAGTGTGAAATAACTGAAAACATGTCTTATATTTTAGATTCTTCAAAGTAGCCACCCTTTGCTTTTTTTATTAATAAGGGAAATAATTCCACTAATTAACCCTGACAAAGCACACCTGTGAAGGTAAAACCATTTCAGGTGACTACCTCATGAAGCTCATTGAGAGAACACCAAGGGTTTGCAGAGTTATCAAAAAAAAGCAAAGGGTGGCTACTTTGAGGAATCTAAAATATAAGACATGTTTTCAGTTATTTCACACTTTTTTGTTAAGTACATAATTCCATATGTGTTCATTCATAGTTTTGATGCCTTCAGTGAGAATCTACAATGTAAATAGTCATGAAAATAAAAAAGGAAACACATTGAATGAGAAGGTGTGTCCAAACTTTTGGCCTGTACTGTACATTAGTTTAAAATCCGTGCTCACCACCACGAAAAAACCCTCCGACATAAACGTGTCCGTGTGTCCACGAAACGATAGATCAGATAAATGTGACCGTTTCACGAACTTGCGTGAGACTGAGCTGGTGGGGAAAAAAAAACCAAAAGCGTTGTTTCAGACGTTACAGATTCATACAGTGAGAACTCGCTTCTGGGAAAGTCAAGTGTTGTCCTTTAGGAACTCAAGGTATCGGCAAACCGTTTATTGCTAGACGCGGCCTGTTTTTTCGTTTTTTGTGCAAAATGGATTAAAAGAGCCGTCTCGCTCGGCCTCCGCTTCTCCTCCTTGGACGCCGCGAAAGCGTGCAAACTATCTCAGATAAAATAAAGCAATCAACCAGAAAACAAACTCAATAAATAAATAAATTAATTAATAAATAACAACGGTTGTTTTTGGAGGGTTTTTGAAGAGCTTCCTTTCAAAAAAATCTGCAAAATCTTAAATTTGTTGTGGAATACTTTTGAAGTTACTCGTGTCAACGGCTAACGTTACTTTGTGTTTTTCATCCTTGTGGGAACTAAATGTTCGCTCTCTGGGGGGGGTGGATTACTTGAATTGTCGGGTCTTTGTTAATTATAGAGTGTGGTCTAGACCAGTGGTTCTCAAATGGGGGTACCCCAAAGGGTTCTCTGGAGGACTGCAGGGGGTACGTGAATTTTTGTCGCTGTTTTTTGAAGTTTGTCACTTTTTTTAAAAAAGTTTTTGTCGCTTTTTGTCACAATTTCAACCTGTTCTTGCCTTCCTTTCCTTCCTTCCTTCCTGTTTTTCTACTTTCTTCTTTTTTCTCCAAGTTTGTGGAAGTTTTTGTTGCTTTTTTCAAAACAATTCCGCCTTTTTCATGGTTTTTGTCACTGTTTTCGAAGTTTGTCTTCCTTCTTTCTACTGTTTTTTTTTTACAAGTCAGTCGCAGTTTTCTAAGTTTTTGATTCCACCTTATTTCCTTCTTTCTACCGACATTTTCCAAGCTTTTACCGTTTTTTTTTTAAAGTTTGTGTTGCCCTTTTTCATCAGCATTTAAATGATTTTTCAGTGACATATTGCTGTTGTTTGGTAACGCTGGTCAGGGGGGGTACTTGGCTTAAAAATACAATTCAAATGGGGTACATTATTGAAAAAAGTTTGAGAACCGCTGGTCTAGACCTACTCTATCTGTAAAATGTCTTAAGATAACTCTTATTATGATTTGATAACTATATATACAATTGAATTGAACTGTACTTTGGGTAAAGTAAATTTCTTAAATCATTCTAACCATGTATTTCATTTCGTTATTAGAAAACGTAACTGGAAAATTACATTACATCCAAATAGGAATCAGGACATATTTCCCCACATTTGAAATGAAACTCTTCTTATAATTCAGCAGAAAAGCTTTTAGCATCAGCACGCCAGGGTTACCAGCTAGTTTCTATTTTGAGTACCAGCTAGTTTATATTTTGAGTACCAGCTAGTTTCTATTTTGAGTACCAGCTAGTACCAGCTAGTTTATATTTTGTTAAACGGTTGTGAGTTGGTGCCTCAATTTGGAGAAATTGGAAATGGTCTAGAATGGGGCTCTTGGCCAGACTGACTTGCAGAGCAAATCTCAAATTTGCCGAAAGTTCGTCAGGGTTTTCCCAGGCTAGCGTGCGCCGAGGCCAAAACGAGACCAGACGGGGTACGTAATGACAGCGGGTGATTTGTCAGTAAAGTCGTTAAAGTAAAATCGTGCAGCGACATTAAATCCCCTAAAAGAGAAACAACTTTATTCACGTGTTAAAATAAGCCTAACGAGTTAACTGTGAGTGATTCCTGCATGAATATGTTTCTTTGTTCAGTTGGTATAAAATGCAAAGACTGATGGTTTGTTGCATACCTTTTTTTTTAACGAGTTTATTTATTTGCATCTTCGCCAAGCTTGTCTCAAACCAGCAGTCTGGTCCTTTAACTGCACTAAACTAGATTTATTTTTGCTCTGTTAAAAGGTTAAACTAACCTGAGGTGTTATGATATGAACAATGTTTCATAATAGATGTGTGTGTGTGTGTTTTAGCAAAAGCTTAATTAAATTGTTTGAGTTTTAGTTGAAGAGAATAAGAATAAATTCACGTTTCGTTCGATTCAACTCAACTTTTTACAATGTATTTGGAGTTATTCCTGCCAAACCAAAAACGCCATCGATCAGGCTGTTCTCATGAACCGTTCGTACATATCGCTGCGAAAAGTAAAGCACTTTAATTCGTATGTATTCCACGTATTTATTGCTGTATTTAACACATTGACTGCTGCTGTATTAGAGACAAAAACACAGAGCTTTCAAGCCAGGAGTACTACTTAAGGGGAACGGTGTTTTAACCCAAATCACAATCTTTAGTCTAATCTTAACTGGTCGTTTTGGTGTCTAAACTTAACTGTCGTCGGCTGAACTGAACTGCAACTCAAATGTCCATGAACCTCACGGTGACTTTTTGTCGGCTTAATTTAACTGTAGCAACCACTAAACTTAAAGTGCTCATATTATGCTTTTTGGTGGTTTTCCCTTTCCTTTATTGTGTTATATACCATTTTATATGTCATTTATATATAGTTTTGTGATATTTTTGTGATATTTCTATTTAAAATTTTAAATAGTTTTTTAAAATTTGTCATACCTGCCCAGGGACTACAGGTGGAAATTAGCAATTGTTGCTATAACCTGGCCCAAGACATATTCTCTTGTTTAACAAGTTTAAGTTAGTAGTCCAGCCTTTACTTCAGAGACAACACACGTTATAATGCTCGCCTAGCTGCTAGCATGGCACGCCCTCATACTCTGCTTCTGACTGGCTAGTAGTCCTTACCTAGGTACTGTCAGGGCACGCCCTCATACTCTGCTTCTGACTGGCTAGTAGTCCTTACCTAGCTACTGTCAGGGCACGCCCTCATACTCTGCTTCTGACTGGCTAGTAGTCCTTACCTAGGTACTGTCAGGGCGCGCCCTCATACTCTGCTTCTGACTGGCTAGCAGTCCTTACCTAGCTACTGTCAGGGCTCGCCCTCATACTCTGCTTCTGACTGGCTAGTAGTCCTTACCTAGGTACTGTCAGGGCGCGCCCTCATACTCTGCTTCTGACTGGCTAGTAGTCCTTACCTAGCTACTGTCAGGGCACGCCCTCATACTCTGCTTCTGACTGGCTAGTAGTCCTTACCTAGGTACTGAGCATGTGCGACTCCCAACAAAGACGGAACAGAAGTGAGATGTCTCACTCTGTAGCTAAAACAGAGAGCTCAACACACAGGGTGAAAATAGGAGCTGCAGCAATGTGCAGTACAACAAAAATATGGTGTTTTTTGAAAATTAAACCATGTAAAGTCATTCTGGTACAACCTCTAAACACAATTATGAACCTGAAGATGAGCATAATATGAGCACTTAAACTGTCACGGGACCGGTCGCTACGTGATCGGCCGCCATCATTTGTGGGATAACATACGAATTGTTGTGCATAAGTTTTCGTACGAAATACGGACCCGTTCATGAGAACGCGTCTTGATTACATGCTAGTATTCTCCTAATTTTTCTCCCAATGCAATGCGGTAGCGCAGCTGGAGTCTTCTGTTCCGGGTTTGTTCGTAAAGCAAAGGGAAGCGAAAAGAAACTGACTTTATATCTGGACTTCTAGACAAATCACCACGCGGGGGGTAAAAACTAACAGACACGAGGGTGTTTCGCCACCAGGGCAAAACGCATGTCGGAAGAGCGTCTGGGAGCGTGTAGAAAAACACTCTCACTGTGCACTTTGTATGAGTTATTTTTTTGTTATTGCAAAGGTTTTCAGAGGAAAAATAAAAATAAAATAAAAAAAACCTGGCCTCTTTTTCAACGTGTATTTGCCCGTGATGTGATAAAGTGACAGCACATGTAAACGTAAAAGTGCAAAACTGCCAAAATAAAAACAGATGAAGTTGCTTATCAGGCTTTTTTTTTTTTTTTTTTTACTTTTCCTGACTGCACCCCTCTCCTCTCATCATCTATCACAACGTGGAAGTTCACTTTCTCAAAGCGAGCGCCACTCCGAAGTCGAAAGAGAGAGGCTTGCTTATGCTTTATTTTTTATTTTATTTTATTTTTTTATATCTTCTTCAACTTACTCTAAAAAATATAAAAAATAGTAATAATCGTACCGCTATTAAAAGACTGGTAACATCAACAAAGTTATACTTTTACTACGAAAACATTTTTTTTTTTTTCTTTTTAAATCACGTCATTATTTTCCATTCTCCTCCTCCTCCTCTCTCAGTTTGTTTCTCGACATTTCGGGAAACAACGCCACTCTCACAGCCAGCCAGGTGTACTTTGAGAATACCGATCAACTGTTTTGGGAAGGCACAAACTCCCCCTCCCCTCCCCTCCCCTCCCCTCCACTCCCAGGCCAATAAATGATGGATACATCTGATATAGTGGTTTTGTAGCTGAGGTCAAAGGTCAGTCAGTGTCCTGAACCCTCGACGAGAGAGAGACCCACAAGGGGTCGAGAAAAAAAAAGGGAATCTACGATTCTTGTCTTTTACTTTCCGACAAAGACAAAAGGCAAACGGGAGGTTTTCCCCCCTCTCTCTCTCTCTCTCTCTCTCTCTCTCTCTCAGTCTTTGCAGTTTTTCTGCTTTCCCTTTTTAAGAAACTCCATGAGAAAGTCCAGGAATCTCACCTGCAGGGAACAGGACGTTAACATTAAAAAGGTAGTAAATATTCCACTTTGTTTTGCTCCTTCGCTCATGGCGCCTAACTCTCCGCGGCCTATGGTACATTCAGTAAACAAAAAGAACAAACAGGCATCGCCCAAAACGAGTTCATCCACATTTGTTCATTTTTTTTTGGTTCCCGCTATGTAGGGCTGGGCATCGTTTGGATATTTAACGATTCTGATTCCAATCCCGATTCTTCCTTTCGATTCTTCTTCTTCTTATCGAGTCTCGATTTCCGATTCTTTGAGTTGAAACGGGTCACACGCTTATTTCACAAATAAGAGGAAAGTTTTATTTTGATTCAAAAGGTGGGTTGCAGTTTGACGGAGGCTTTTTCATTGATATCAAAGTCAAAATAAAGCCACGCTAGAGCGCCGCGCTTACTGTGCTCCAAGGCTGCAACTAGCGATGGTCAAATGAAGCTTCACGAACCGCTGTCTTTACGTTCAGAGCTCACTAGATGGCGCTCTCTGTTCAACAAAAAGGGTTGAAAACACACTGAATTGCCATTCCTTAAACCTTTTTCTTTGAACGGAGAGCGCCATCTAGTGAGCTCAGAAAAACAAAGACAGTGGTTTTGCGAAAGCTTCATTTGACCATCGCTAGCTAGACTTCTCTTTGATTGATCCTTTTGGGATGACTCCTGCAAGGAGCTAATTTGATTAGCTGCAACACAACAAGCGCCTGGCCCGCTACGGAAACCCAAAACTTGTGCATGTTAAATTTGGAAACCCCCACGATCAGATTTTAAACCAAAATCTCTCCAAACGATTCCAATAAAGAAACCCGATGGAATCGTCATTTTTGAACCGATTCCAAGTAGGAATCGGTTCTCGATGCCCAACCCTAGCGCTATGGTACGCTTTCCTGCCGCGCGTCAGGGCTGCCGACCAACGATGAGGATTGTTCGCTGGCGCTGGCTTCGCTGCCTGCCGTGTCGCCAGCTATCGTTTCCGTCTTGGCGGCGAGCGGGTGAAAGATCTCCGACGTGGCTCGCGTCACGCTGTCGTACGAAGGCGGCGACGAGGTGGACGAAATCGTCTCCGATCGCTCGATCACCAGCAAACTGGAGCCGTAGTTTTCTCTCATCATGGCTGCGATGAGCCCTTCCTTCTCCGGCGCGTCCTCCCCGAACATTTCCTCGCCGTCGCCGTCGTCCTGTCCGGCGTGCCGCGGCGTGGTGATCTGGCGGTACAAGTAGGAGGCGGCCTTCAGCTGGCGCCTCACCAGGTGTCTGCGGTAGCATCGCTGGATGACAGCGGCCGACACGTCCTCCTGTTTCCGCCTCAGAGTCGTCGTGATCGGCTCGTAGGAGATCTTGGACGGGTTGGCCATCATGAACTTCTCCTCCATCTGCTGCTTGAGCGCGTCCATCTCGCCCGATTCGCCAAGCACGCGCTTGGTGAAGGCGAACAGGATGTCCAGGCAGTGGATCTTGTCCCCGCTGACCATGGGCAGGTCCATGGAGATCAGCTTGATCTTATTGGGCTTGCTGATGCGCAGCGGCTCCGACAGCGAATCGGCGAAATCCGACAGCTTGGCGTACTCGATGAACTGCGTGGCCTCGGGGTCGAACTTCTCCCACACCTCGTAGAACATCTCGAAGTCGTCCTCGCTCAGGGGCTCGGTGCTCTCCTCCGTGGCCACGCTGAAGTTCTCCAGGATGATCGCGATGTACATGTTCACCACGATGAGGAAGGAGATGATGATGTAGGTGACGAAGAAGGTGATGCCCACGGACGGGTTGCCGCAGTTACCGCGCACGGTTGTGCCGGTGTGGGGGATGTTGGCGTTGCACTCCTCGGGGGAGTTGTTCAGGATCGGGCTGAGCAGGCTGTCCCAGCCGGCCGACGTGGTGATCTGGAACAAGCAGATCATGCTGTTCCCGAACGTCTCGAAGTTGAACATGTCGTCGATGCCCGACTGCCGCTTGACGTAGGCGAAGTTGGCCATGCCGAAGATGGCGTAGATGAACATGACGAGGAAGAGGAGCAGCCCGATGTTGAAGAGAGCCGGGAGGGACATCATGAGGGCGAACAGTAACGTCCGGATGCCCTTGGCGCCTCTGATGAGACGCAGAACCCGTCCGATACGGGCCAGTCGAATCACACGGAACAGCGTCGGAGACACAAAGTACTTCTCAATAATGTCGGCAAGCACGATACCTGGAACAAAGAGAAGAAAGAAATGTAAATTCATGTCTCACACATTTCTAACTTATCAGTTCTTGACAATTCGACTGTCGGACATCACAATAATAACCACCGGCACGCTTTGATCTTTTCTTGAATTAAAGTGCCCATATTATGAAAAAAACACTTTTTCTGGTGATTTGGGGTGTTATTTTGTGTCTCTGGTGCTTCCACACACATACAAACTTTGAAAATAATCCATCCATGCCGTTTTGAGTGAGATACGGTTTCTGAATGTGTCCTGCCTTCAGTCTCCTAGTGAGCTGTTCAAAATCGGCCTCGGACTGTGACGTCACAGTCCGAAATGAGCTGGCTAACCACAACCGTTAGCTCGTTAGCATGCTAACCGTTAGCATTAGCATGCTAACGCTAATGCTAACGCTAGCATGCTACGTCGTTCTCAATAGCAAAGCACTGCTACAACACACACAAGTTCACCATAATCTACAAAAGAACTACTTACATGTGCGCCCTCATTTAGAAGTCTCCCAGCTGATCCTGCCTTGTAACTGACCAAAGTTGGAGAAACAGGCTTTCTTTTACTGTCTCTAGAGTTAGCTAGCTGACATGCTCTACATCTGAGCTACTGAGCATGTGCGAGTGCAATCAAAGATAGTACAGAAGAAGAAGATGAAAAGAGGTCTCACTCTGTAGCTAAAACAGAGACCAGGTGAAAAGAGGATCTGCAGCAGTGAGAGAGAGCTGTGCAGTACAACAACAATATGGTGTTTTTTGAAAATTAAACCATGTAAACCTATTCTGGTACAATCTTAAAATACAGTTATGAACCTGAAGATGAGCAGAATATGGGCGCTTTAATATGATTTTAAGAGGCCGTCCTGCAGGAGATGCCATTTGCAGTCATGTCGCTAAAAATCTATTAGCTGAAGACTATTTAGTTGCCCAAAGATTTTCTTATTTGAGGACACTCCTGTGAGTTACATCATGTAAAAGCTCTCCGTTTGGATGTTTCTGTCTTTATGTGGCAGGTCTGCTGCGATTACAACGTGAGTAATTGCTTCTGGAGGGCTGAGCTGTCGTTCCCCTCTAACAGCAAGTCAAACACTGTAATTCATCCGTCTTTTCCTTGTTATTCGGGAATGATAAACTCAAAGAGGAGCTGGCCTGTCATCACCACACCAGACCCCCCCCATCCCCCATACAACACACTACACACTACACACACACACACACACACACACACACACACACACACACTACACACACACACACACACACACACACACACACCTCAATCTTTCATCCGTCTCCCTTTTTTTTTCTGCATTTTTTATTTATGGATGAAGGGGGGGGGAGGAAGAGGGGAAGAGAGAGTAAGGTTTTAAAAAAAAAAATAAAACACAAAAAAAAAAAACAAAAAAAAAAAAAAAAAAAAAAAAAAAAAAAAAAAAAAAAAAAAAAAAAAAAAAAAAATAAAAAAAAAAAAAAATTTTTTTCTCCAAGGACTGCTCTGATTGCTGCCGTTACCTTCACCTCCCCCAGGCAGCCTTGTTGTCTGGAGTGCACACACATACACACACACACACACACACACACACACACACACACACACACACACACACACACACACACACACACACACACACACACACACACACACACACACACACACACACAAACAAACACGCGTCACAACACTGATAGCTAAATTCCCTGCTTAGGTTGGCTTGTGCTGCCTCTGCACACCGTTCTGTCACTTGTGTTGGAAATGTGTGTGTATGTGTTTGTGTGTCGTATGTGTGTCGTACGTGTCGTCAGTGCTATTATCACGACCATACAGGACCTTGGTGCAGAGTAAACATCAAGGCCAGCTTGATGGTCACTTTGTTGGCAGATAATTGTGACGCAGACACATTACATCAGCAACCACACACGCACATGTGCATACGGACACACACACACACACACACACACACACACACACACACACACACACACACACACACACACACACACACACACACACACACACACACTACCAGAGGTGGAGGAATTATTCAGATTATACTTACTGACTTTTAGTAAAGCTGCATTGTCATTGCAGGACTTTCACTTTTAGTTTGGTTCTTTGAAGCCATTTCACAATTATGTGAATAATGAGGTCATAAGGAGCAAGGTTACCTCCCCTTTCTCTGCTTTGCCAACCCAGAAAATTTGGCCCACCAATGAGAGAGAGAGAGACATCATGGCTTTCAAACAAGCAAAGCATGGCAGTTGGTCAAGGCCACACCCCCACCCTCCACCTTGCCCCCCCCCCTCTCCTCCTCAATAGCTACAGACACAGAAATGGCACATCCTAAGGAAAGCTCATTGTGGGACTGGCTCTAGTGGCTGTAATTCTGCACCAAGGCTGAATTTCGGGAAAGAGACTTCAGATACAGTATTAGAGGACCACTAAGGTCTATATAAAAGAGACTTCAGATACAGTATTAGAGGACCACTAAGGCCTATATAAAAGAGACTTCAGATACAGTATTAGGGGACCACTAAGGCCTATATAAAAGAGACTTCAGATACAGTATTAGGGGACCACTAAGGTCTATATAAAAGAGACTTCAGATACAGTATTAGGGGACCACTAAGGTCTATATAAAAGAGACTTCAGATACAGTATTAGGGGACCACTAAGGTCTATATAAAAGAGACTTCAGATACAGTATTAGGGGACCACTAAGGCCTATATAAAAGAGACCTCAGATACAGTATTAGGGGACCACTAAGGTCTATATAAAAGAGACTTCAGATACAGTATTAGGGGACCACTAAGGCCTATATAAAAGAGACCTCAGATACAGTATTAGGGGACCACTAAGGTCTATATAAAAGAGACTTCAGATACAGTATTAGGGGACCACTAAGGTCTATATAAAAGAGACTTCAGATACAGTATTAGGGGACCACTAAGGTCTATATAAAAGAGACTTCAGATACAGTATTAGGGGACCACTAAGGTCTATATAAAAGAGACTTCAGATACAGTATTAGGGGACCACTAAGGTCTATATAAAAGAGACTTCAGATACAGTATTAGGGGACCACTAATAAAAAAGACACGTCTGAAACTCACCGACGATGGAGAGAATGACGACCACGAAGTCGAAGATGTTCCAGCCGACGGTGAAGAAGTAGCAGCGCAGCGCCACGATCTTGACCAGGCACTCGAACGAGAAGATGATGATGAAGGCCAGGTTGATGTTGTTCAGGATGTACTCCATCTGGGGCGACTGCTCGTCCGTCTCCACCATCATGGTGATCATGTTCAGCAGGATCATCACCATGATGATGATGTCGAACGCCTGCTTCGCCACCAGGTCGAAGAAGAAGCCCTGCAGAGAGTTCTGGAGAGAGATGGACAGTTGGTTGGTTTCCCTTAGTAATCAACACGAAGTCTTTTAGATTAGGTTAGATTAGATAGACCTTTACTGATTCCAAATTGGGAAAATGTCAGTGCTGCAGCCAGTGGTGTAGTCTACGTGATACGCAGGTATACGCAGTATACCCACTAAGAAAGCTCCAGTTTTTACCCTTTAGACAGTAACGCGACAGTGGAGCGTTTTTAAGATTTCCACTCTGGAGGGTGGTTTCACTTCTTTGCGTTTTTAAGCAACCAAAAACGGCGTCGCCGCATAAACGAAAGGCACATCCGATAAAATATTTTTTCCTCCAAACTACCCCTAGGGGGACACGTACCCCCATTTGAGATACACTATGATAAAAGATCAATACTTGGCGTCTGTGTATCCCCAACCCTTAACGAGTTCATTTTAAAATTTGTGAACTGCACTTTGAACTAGTTCATGTAGAAAGTGAACTGAACTTTGAACTGAACTTTGAACTAGTTCATGTAGAAAGTGAACTGAACGTTGAACTAGTTCAGGTAGAAAGTGAACTGAACGTTGAACTAGTTCATGTAGAAAGTGAACTGAACTTTGAACTAGTTCAGGTAGAAAGTGAACTGAACTTTGAACTAGTTCATGTAGAAAGTGAACTGAACTTTGAACTGAACTTTGAACTAGTTCAGGTAGAAAGTGAACTGAACTTTGAACTAGTTCATGTAGATTTTCATATACCCACTTAAAAATGCCCAATGACACGCAACAACATACTTTCTATTATATTTTTGATATATTTTGAATTCAATTGACTGATTATAGCTCAGGATGAAGCCTGACTTTGTCCCCTCAGCTTCCGCTCAACTCTGCGTGTGATGCAGTTCTCAAAAGTCACTTCACTTCGGGAAAAAAAACAACGACAAACTTTGAGCTAGCGAGCTACACGTTTAAAATGGCAAGTTTTTAATTTTGTTTTGATGGTGCAACAAGGCAGACCTGCTCGGTTCTTTCAGGGAATGATTGTAAAGATTTATAAGGAATATGTTTAGGGCATTTCCTCTCTAACTGGGAGGTTTTGGGACCGATTGGTGGGATTCCTGTGGACGAAGTACACACTGGTAAGAGCCAATGAGTAGGTTTACACGCACACCAATATTCCACTAATATTCCGAATGGGAAAATATTCTGAATTTGACACAGGTCATGTAAACAGCATATTCCAGTTGGATATTCAGAATAAGACCCAAGCTTAAAGCAGAGTAATTGACGCACTTTGACGCCTAAAAAAAAAGGCCTTAAAAAGTCTTAAATTTATACCTCTAATGCTCACTGAAATGTTGGCTAAGTGGGTAGAGCAGGTGCACATATACTGAGAGGTTTATGCAGAGGTCCAGGGTTGGAATCTGACCTGTGATGATTTCCTGCTTGTCTTCTCCCCTCTCTCTCCTCTTTCTCACCTAGCTGTCCTGTCAAATATTAAATGCGGAAAAGCCCACCCCCCCCAAATTATGTATTATTCTGTGGTGTTGTAGTTCTTTCTTTTGCTCGTAAATATACAGTGGGTAGGGAAAGTATTCAGACCCCTTTAAAATTTTCACTCTTTGTTTCGTTGCAGCCATTTGCTAAAATCAAAAAAGTTCATTTTATTTCTCTTTAATGTACACTCAGCACCCCATCTTGACAGAAAAAAACAGAAATGTAAGGTAGAAAGTGAACTGAACTTTGAACTAGTTCATGTAGAAAGTGAACTGAACTTTGAACTAGTTCGTGTAGAAAGTGAACTGAACTTTGAACTAGTTCAGGTAGAAAGTGAACTGAACTTTGAACTAGTTCATGTAGAAAGTGAACTGAACTTTGAACTAGTTCATGTAGAAAGTGAACTGAACTTTGAACTAGTTCATGTAGAAAGTGAACTGAACTTTGAACTAGTTCAGGTAGAAAGTGAACTGAACGTTGAACTAGTTCAGGTAGAAAGTGAACTGAACTTTGAACTAGTTCATGTAGAAAGTGAACTGAACTTTGAACTAGTTCAGGTAGAAAGTGAACTGAACGTTGAACTAGTTCATGTAGAAAGTGAACTGAACTTTGAACTAGTTCATGTAGAAAGTGAACTGAACTTTGAACTAGTTCAGGTAGAAAGTGAACTGAACTTTGAACTAGTTCATATAGAAAGTGAACTGAACTTTGAACTAGTTCAGGTAGAAAGTGAACTGAACTTTGAACTAGTTCATGTAGAAAGTGAACTGAACTTTGAACTAGTTCAGGTAGAAAGTGAACTGAACTTTGAACTAGTTCATGTAGAAAGTGAACTGAACTTTGAACTAGTTCAGGTAGAAAGTGAACTGAACTTTGAACTAGTTCATGTAGAAAGTGAACTGAACTTTGAACTAGTTCAGGTAGAAAGTGAACAGAACGTTGAACTAATTCATGTAGAAAGTGAACTGAACTTTGAACTAGTTCAGGTAGAAAGTGAACTGAACTTTGAACTAGTTCATATAGAAAGTGAACTGAACTTTGAACTAGTTCGTGTAGAAAGTGAACTGAACTTTGAACCAGTTCATGTAGAAAGTGAACTGAACTTCGAACTAGTTCATGTAGAAAGTGAACTGAACGTTGAACTAGTTCAGGTAGAAAGTGAACTGAACTTCGAACTAGTTCAGGTAGAAAGTGAACTGAACGTTGAACTAGTTCAGGTAGAAAGTGAACTGAACTTTGAACTAGTTCAGGTAGAAAGTGAACTGAACTTTGAACTAGTTCGTGTAGAAAGTGAACTGAACTTTGAACTAGTTCGTGTAGAAAGTGAACTGAACTTTGAACTAGTTCATATAGAAAGTGAACTGAACTTTGAACTAGTTCATGTAGAAAGTGAACTGAACTTCGAACTAGTTCATGTAGAAAGTGAACTGAACTTTGAACTAGTTCATGTAGAAAGTGAACTGAACTTTGAACTAGTTCATGTAGAAAGTGAACTGAACTTTGAACTAGTTCATGTAGAAAGTGAACTGAACTTTGAACTAGTTCATGTAGAAAGTGAACTGAACTTCGAACTAGTTCATGTAGAAAGTGAACTGAACTTTGAACTAGTTCATGTAGAAAGTGAACTGAACTTTGAACTAGTTCATGTAGAAAGTGAAATGAACTTTGAACTAGTTCATGTAGAAAGTGAACTGAACTTTGAACTAGTTCATGTAGAAAGTGAACTGAACTTTGAACTAGTTCATGTAGAAAGTGAACTGAACTTTGAACTAGTTCAGGTAGAAAGTGAACTGAACTTTGAACTAGTTCAGGTAGAAAGTGAACTGAACGTTGAACTAATTCATGTAGAAAGTGAACTGAACTTTGAACTAGTTCATGTAGAAAGTGAACTGAACTTTGAACTAGTTCATGTAGAAAGTGAACTGAACTTTGAACTAGTTCATGTAGAAAGTGAACTGAACTTTGAACTAGTTCAGGTAGAAAGTGAACTGAACTTTGAACTAGTTCGTGTAGAAAGTGAACTGAATTTGAACTGTTCGGTAGAAAGTAACGAACGTTGAACTAATTTTGTAGAAAGTGAACTGAACTTTGAACTAGTTCAGGTAGAAAGTGAACTGAACTTTGAACTAATTCATGTAGAAAGTGAACTGAACTTTGAACTAGTTCAGGTAGAAAGTGAACTGAACTTTGAACTAGTTCTGTAGAAAGTGAACTGACGTTGAACTAATTCATGTAGAAAGTGAACTGAACTTGAACTAGTTCATGTAGAAAGTGAACTGAATACTAGATGATGAACTGAACTTTGAACTAGTTCATGTAGAAAGTGAACTGAACTTTGAACTAGTTCATGTAGAAAGTGAACTGAACTTTGAACTAGTTCAGGTAGAAAGTGAACTGAACTTTGAACTAGTTCAGGTAGAAAGTGAACTGAACTTTGAACTTGTTCATGTAGAAAGTGAACTGAACTTTGAACTAGTTCATGTAGAAAGTGAACTGAACTTTGAACTAGTTTGTGTAGAAAGTGAACTGAACTTTGAACTAGTTCAGGTAGAAAGTGAACTGAACTTTGAACTAGTTCAGGTAGAAAGTGAACTTAACTATTATTAGTAATTGCTAGTGTAGAAAGTGAACTGATTGAACTAATTCATGTAGAAAGTGAACTGAACTTTGAACTAGTTCATGTAGAAAGTGAACTGAACTTTGAACTAGTTCATGTAGAAAGTGAACTGAACTTTGAACTAGTTCATGTAGAAAGTGAACTGAACTTTGAACTAGTTTGTGTAGAAAGTGAACTGAACTTTGAACTAGTTCAGGTAGAAAGTGAACTGAACTTTGAACTAGTTCAGGTAGAAAGTGAACTGAACGTTGAACTAATTCATGTAGAAAGTGAACTGAACTTTGAACTAGTTCAGGTAGAAAGTGAACTGAACTTTGAACTAGTTCATGTAGAAAGTGAACTGAACTTTGAACTAGTTCATGTAGAAAGTGAACTGAACTTTGAACTAGTTTCAGTAGAAAGTGAACTGAACGTTGAACTAATTCATGTAGAAAGTGAACGAACTTGAACTAGTTCATGTAGAAAGTGAACTGAACTTTGAACTAGTTCATGTAGAAAGTGAACTGAACTTTGAACTAGTTCATGTAGAAAGTGAACTGAACTTTGAACTAGTTCGTGTAGAAAGTGAACTGAACTTTGAACTAGTTCAGGTAGAAAGTGAACTGAACTTTGAACTAGTTCATGTAGAAAGTGAACTGAACTTTGAACTAGTTCATGTAGAAAGTGAACTGAACTTTGAACTAGTTCATATAGAAAGTGAACTGAACTTTGAACTAGTTCAGGTAGAAAGTGAACTGAACTTTGAACTAGTTCATGTAGAAAGTGAACTGAACTTTGAACTAGTTCAGGTAGAAAGTGAACTGAACTTTGAACTAGTTCATGTAGAAAGTGAACTGAACTTTGAACTAGTTCAGGTAGAAAGTGAACTGAACTTTGAACCGAAGTTCATGTAGAAAGTGAACTGAACTTTGAACTAGTTCAGGTAGAAAGTGAACTGAACTTTGAACTAGTTCATGTAGAAAGTGAACTGAACTTTGAACTAGTTCAGGTAGAAAGATTAAAAATTAAACAAAGTGAACTGAACTTTGAACTAGTTCATGCAGAAAGTGAACTGAACTTTGAACTAGTTCATGTAGAAAGTGAACTGAACTTGAACTAGTTCATGTAGAAAGTGAACTGAACTTTGAACTAGTTCGTGTAGAAAGTGAACTGAACTTTGAACTAGTTCATGTAGAGTGAACTGATCTTGCATTTTATGTAGAAAGTGATCTGAACTTTGAACTAGTTCAGGTAGAAAGTGAACTGAACTTTGAACTAGTTCATGTAGAAAGTGATCTGAACTTTGAACTAGTTCAGGTAGAAAGTGAACTGAACTTTGAACTAGTTCAGGTAGAAAGTGAACTGAACGTTGAACTAGTTCATGTAGAAAGTGAACTGAACTTTGAACTAGTTCATGTAGAAAGTGAACTGAACTTTGAACTAGTTCATGTAGAAAGTGAACTGAACTTTGAACTAGTTCATGTAGAAAGTGAACTGAACTTTGAACTAGTTCAGGTAGAAAGTGAACTGAACTTTGAACTAGTTCATGTAGAAAGTGAACTGAACTTTGAACTAGTTCATGTAGAAAGTGAACTGAACGTTGAACTAATTCATGTAGAAAGTGAACTGAACTTTGAACTAGTTCAGGTAGAAAGTGAACTGAACTTTGAACTAATTCATGTAGAAAGTGAACTGAACTTTGAACTAGTTCAGGTAGAAAGTGAACTGAACTTTGAACTAGTTCATGTAGAAAGTGAACTGAACTTTGAACTAGTTCAGGTAGAAAGTGAACTGAACTTTGAACTAGTTCAGGTAGAAAGTGAACTGAACGTTGAACTAATTCATGTAGAAAGTGAACTGAACTTTGAACTAGTTCATGTAGAAAGTGAACTGAACTTTGAACTAGTTCATGTAGAAAGTGAACTGAACTTTGAACTAGTTCATGTAGAAAGTGAACTGAACTTTGAACTAGTTCATGTAGAAAGTGAACTGAACTTTGAACTAGTTCAGGTAGAAAGTGAACTGAACTTTGAACTAGTTCAGGTAGAAAGTGAACGCAATGAACTTTGTACATGTAAAGTGAACTGAACTTTGAACTTGTTCATGTAGAAAGTGAACTGAACTTTGAACTAGTTCAGGTAGAAAGTGAACTGAACTTTGAACTAGTTCAGGTAGAAAGTGAACTGAACGTTGAACTAATTCATGTAGAAAGTGAACTGAACTTTGAACTAATTCATGTAGAAAGTGAACTGAACGTTGAACTAGTTCATGTAGAAAGTGAACTGAACTTTGAACTAGTTTGTGTAGAAAGTGAACTGAACTTTGAACTAGTTTGTGTAGAAAGTGAACTGAACTTTGAACTAGTTCAGGTAGAAAGTGAACTGAACTTTGTGTGTGTGTGTGTGTGTGTGTGTGTGTGTGTGTGTGTGTGTGTGTGTGTGTGTGTGTGTGTGTGTGTGTGTGTAGGTACCGTAGGTCTGGGGATGGGCTTCTGAGGTTTCTTGGAGCCGAGTTTCTTCATGGCGTTGTAGTACTTCTTCTGCTCCTCCGTCATGAAGATGTCCTGTCCTCCTAAGTAGAGAAACACGACAGCGACAACGAATGTTATTTTCAACAGCAAACAGGATTTTTATCGCCTTCGCATCGCACGTTGAAAACACACACACACGTCCGGTTGTAAATCTATCAGCCCGGTTAACTCTGTCGTTTGAGTCCTTTCACCTGCATCGGCTATAGAGAGCTGGACCTCATGGGACCTTAACCAGAGACTATTTAGAAGAGACATGCCACTTCCTCAATATTCAATACAACTATATAAGGAAAACCCGTAACGGCAAAGATGGTGGTTGTATTCACATGTCCCGCCCCTCCCCCTGGAAAGCCAATCATCTGCTTTTTAACAGTCAAGCCGGGAAACATTTAAACCTATCGTCTGGTTCCACTGACGCATGCGCACAGTTGAGGTTTTGCGACAGCGGAGACGATAGTAGTAGTAGCGTAGCAACAGTATAACCTGTGGGGTAAAAAAAGGTGTTTTAAACCTTATTTTGGGGCAAAGTCATCAAACTTTTCCAGCGATTTTTATCATATTCTACTGCTGTTTCTATACATGTAGTTTTTATGTCCCGATGACCAGTGAAAGTGCAGTTCTGACTCTCTGCCCATTCATTTAGATGGGAGCCTGGTCTTGTTAGTCCGAAATCGCTGCCCGGAGGCGTTGCCAAGATGGTGGCTGAGTGGCATGACTTGCCTAAAATGAGAAGGGAGAAGCAAATGTATGTTTTGATCCCATTTGAATTGAGCCATATGATGTTCGTCAATTTAAAAGATCATTTTTCAACCAAAGAAAGTCTCAGCTAACCGTAGGTTTGTCATATGACCACTTAGTTTGGTGTGATACCGCTCAGTGAACTACACCTCTCGTCTTAACACAATCTACCTCACCTAGCTCGATGCTCGGCTAGCTCGCTAGCTAGGTAGCTAGTTAGCGAGCTAGCTAGCTAGCTTAGCTCTGTTCCACAACACATGTAACGTTATCTTAACTGCTGGGTTTTATCCAGTGAAGTGTTTTCGGCAGAGAAGCAAAAGAACAAGCGAGATCCTCTGCTCATTAGAGTAACGTTACATCCTGGTACGATACACACACACACACACACACACACACACACACACACACACACACACACACACACACACACACACACACACACAAACACAGACAGCGTAGCTTCAGCCAGACGTCATCCATGAGACTTTGAAGTGTGAAATCTTTCTAATTGCTTATTTTCACCGTCTGATACTTCAACAGTTTAACAACAAACGGAGACTTTCTTCGGTTGAAAAATCATCTTTTAAACAGACGAACATCAGATGTGTAATCCATGGCTCGATTCAAACGGGATCAAAATATTATTATTATTATCTCTCCATTGACTCTCGTTCATAATTTTTTCGAAAGATAAGGTCCCACGGACCGGAAGTAGAAGGGGCGGGACTTCGGCTCTCTATAATCAATCAATCAATCAATGAGTAAATAGACATGGCAATGTGTTGCTGTGTCTGTTTGCTTCTACTCTGGTACTTATCTTTCGCTTCTGCTGGTTGAAGTTATCGATGATGACACCGATGAAGAGGTTGAGGGTGAAGAAGGAGCCGAAGATGATGAAGATGACAAAGTACAGGTACATGTAGAGATTGATCTCCTTGATAGGCTGCTCCTCCACCTGAACACAGGAACACACACACACACACACACACACACACACACACACACAGGTATGATGTCATCTTTAATGAGGGTAACTGTCATAACACACTCTCTTTCTTTCCGACTCTCTCGCACAAACAAAGGCAGTGTCCCCCCTGGGGCTTGGCTGGGGCAGCGGCGCACACACACACACACACACACACACACACACACACACACACACAGACACACACACACACACACAGACACACACACAAACAAACACACACAGATACAGACACAGAGGCGCACACACAAACAGACAGACAGACCGACAGACAGACACACACACACAGACACACAGAGACACACACACAGGCACACACACAGACACAGAGGTGCACACACACACACACACACACACACACACACACACACACACACACACACACACACACACACACACAAACACACACACACAGAGACACAGACACAGACACACAGACAGACAGACAGACACACAGACACTCACAGACACACACACACACACACAGACACACACACACACACACACACACACAGATACACACACACACACACACACACACACACACACACACACAGACACTGTTGAACTTACGGCTCGTGAGTCCACCGCTGCATACATGATATCCATCCAGCCTTTGAAGGTTGCCTGGAAAAACAACGACAGGAAAATTACTTTCTAACCACTTCTCTTCTTCTTCTAAAGAACGTCTTTAAAAAGCCTCTCGGATCAGCTGGAGCATCGTCACAAAGCTGGAAGACAGGGCTGCTGTTCTGACGCCATGAAAAGTTTAAAAAAAACCTTTAAGAGACACGTTGTTGTTACAGGACAGCGACGCTACAAACATGTCTTAGACCAGGGGTTCTCAAGCTGTTTTCATCAATGTTCCCCCCTTTTGAACAGTGTTTTTAAGCCCTGTAGGGGGACACGTACCCCCATTTCAGAACCACTGGTCTAGGGTACCCACGAGCATAGGCGCAGAAACCGTGGGTGCTGGAGCACTTCTCATCTCCAGTCCAGAACTCCCTTTATATCAGGGATGCACCTAATCCAGCATTCGGCTTCGGATTCTGCCGAATATTGGGCTTTTTGACCACTACGCTTGCACTAGGCGCGCCACGCTGGTCGATGGAGTGGGCAGTGGTGGCCTAGAGGTCGTCGGTTCAATCCCCAGACCAACAGGATACAATCTGGGTGGGGGAAAGTGAAAGAGCAGCATTTGTCCCTCCCTCATCACCACCACTGAGGTGCCCTTGAGCAAGGCCCTTAACCTCCAACCTGCTCCAGTGGAGCTGCTCAGTGGCCAGCAGATCAGACTGTGGTTGTACTGGGCAGCTCCCAGCAGATCAGACTGTGGTGGTACTGGGCAGCTCCCAGCAGATCAGACTGTGGTGGTACTGGGCAGCTCCCAGCAGATCAGACTGTGGTTGTACTGGGCAGCTCCCAGCAGATCAGACTGTGGTGGTACTGGGCAGCTCCCAGCAGATCAGACTGTGGTGGTACTGGGCAGCTCCCAGCAGATCAGACTGTGGTTGTACTGGGCAGCTCTCAGCAGATCAGACTGTGGTTGTACTGGGCATGCTTCCAGCAGATCAGACTGTGGTTGTACTGGGCATGCTCCCAGCAGATCAGACTGTGGTGGTACTGGGCAGCTCCCAGCAGATCAGACTGTGGTGGTACTGGGCAGCTCCCAGCAGATCAGACTGTGGTGGTACTGGGCAGCTCCCAGCAGATCAGACTGTGGTTGTACTGGGCAGCTCCCAGCAGATCAGACTGTGGTGGTACTGGGCAGCTCCCAGCAGATCAGACTGTGGTTGTACTGGGCAGCTCTCAGCAGATCAGACTGTGGTTGTACTGGGCAGCTCCCAGCAGATCAGACTGTGGTGGTACTGGGCAGCTCCCAGCAGATCAGACTGTGGTTGTACTGGGCAGCTCTCAGCAGATCAGACTGTGGTGGTACTGGGCAGCTCTCAGCAGATCAGACTGTGGTGGTACTGGGCAGCTCTCAGCAGATCAGACTGTGGTTGTACTGGGCATGCTTCCAGGTATGAATGTGTGCAACTTTGTGAATGTGATCATGCGTTCCTGCAAAAAGAGAGGCTTCCTCTCGGTGAACCTTCCCTGAATAAATAAAGATTTAATTACAGGAAGGTGTTTACGTAAAGGGGGAGCGTTCAATGCAGCAGGCTGTGAGAAGGTGGAAATGGAACTATAGTCACTATAGTGAGCAGAAACAGTTGTTGTTTGGCAGTACTTTCAGTCAAAAGAAGGCCATTCAAGTCCAGCTACATGTTCAGTTTACAATGCTGATTGGTCTGGTGGTGGCGAGGACCCTAAACTATACACAACATGGCCGCTGTTACAACATCTGGTACGAAACATCTGAAAGAATACGAGTTGTGCACGAAGGAATCTCCAGACAGCAGCCAGAATGCAGCAACTTCAGGTACAGCAAAGGAAGGACAGTCCCTGTTTACTTCATTCATGTGTTTACTGGGTTCATGGACTGAGGATGGGAGGAGGATGAGGAAGAATCTGAACCAGTGGATTTGGTATTCGGCCGAACCCCCCAAAAAATAAATCTAGAATCATCTTTTCATCTTCACCTCCAACTAAAACTTGGAGCTCCTGTTTGTCAAAGTGAGTTTCTCTGCACGTCTGAGGTCAAGACGACACATTTCACATTCCCTGAACAAAATGGATCTCGAAACAACTAAATAAGTAGAGCAATACGTAACCGAAACCTGATCCCCTCTCTCTCTCTCTGTCTCCTCTCTCTCTCCCCCTCTCTCTCTCTCTGTCTCACTCTCTCTCTCCCACTCTCTCTCTCTCTCCTCTCCCTCTCTCTCTGTCCCTCTCTGCCTCTCTCTCTCTCTCCTTTCTCTCCACTTTCCTTTTCTCTGCCTCTCCTCTCTCTCTCTCCTCTCTCTCCCTCCCTCCTCTCTCCTTTCTCTCCCTCTCTCTTCCAGCCCTCTGCTCTCTCTCTCTCTCTCCCCTCTCTCTCTCTGTCCTCCTCTCTCTCCCCCTCTCTCTCTCTGTCTCCTCTCTCTCTCCTCTCTCTCTCTCTCTCTCTCTCTCTCTCCCTCTCTCTCTCTCTCTCTCCCTCTCTCTCTGTCCCCCTCTCCCTCTCTCTCTCTCTCTCTCTCTTCCTGCATCATTTTTGCAGCGTGGAGCTATTTCCAGATGCTAATGGAAGGGTTGCCCCCGTCAACCGTTGCCACGCCGACCAGCCAAACACGAATGCCGGTGCTGAGCAACCAGCGACTCGTTGCCAAGGCGACCGGCAAGTGTAGCAGCACTCCGGCCGGCAACAACTTCTTCTTTTTGTCCTTTCTCTGACAAATCTGCAAGACTTCACCTTTACTTCTTCCCTGTTTTCACTCTCTCTTTTCCTCCTTTGTTCCTCCTCTCTTCCTTCGTACATCTCAACCTCTCCTTCCTTTCATCCCCACCTT
>NC_053133.1:26578967-26581467 GCF_010015445.1 Perca fluviatilis
AGAGGGAGGAAAGAGGGAGGAAAGAGAGAGGAGAGAGGGAGGAAAGAGGGAGGAGAGAGGGAGGAAAGAGGGAGGAAAGAGAGAGGAGAGAGGGAGGAAAGAGGGAGGAGAGAGGGAGGAAAGAGGGAGGAAAGAGAGAGGAGAGAGGGAGGAAAGAGGGAGGAGTTGCTTACACCCTATGTTACGTTACACTTTCACTGTCAATCACACCACTAAGAATAAATACAGCAAGGATTTTAAAACAATATGAACATACCCTCAAACAGACAATATATTGCTCACCTCATCTAATCCTCAACTTAATTACAGTATAAAGTACAGTATAAATAAATAATAATAAAAGCAAAATATGTTCATGGGCTTAAGTATTTGGTGTATGGTTACAATTGTAATTGTCCCTAATCCAAGATTTAAGATGCTTTTTTAAAAGAGGAGAGACTACTACACTAGACTATTCCAAAAAAATTGTAGCTCTGACAGAAAAAGGCTGTGCTTCCAATCCTACTTTTTCTAAATTGAACTATGCAGTCCCCCTCTGGTGGTTGCTCTGGTTACTCTGATTGACTTTATATCTTTTCTGTTGATTTTAAATTCAACGAGACCATAATTCAAAAAATTAACATCATTTTGTGTTTGCAGAAGACTTCAAACTAGCGATTGAGACCATCAACTCATTATGGAAATGTTCACTGAGGTAATAAATCAAGTGAGAAGTGGCTCACTTTCTCACAGACTTCTACACAAACTAGACTTCTTTTTGCAACCACATGTGGCGCCCCCTGCTGGAATTGAGAGAGAATTCAGGTTTAAAGCGCCCATATTATTCTCATTTTCAGGTTCATAATTGTATTTTAAAGGTTGTACCAGAATAGCAGCTCTCTCTCACTGCTGCAGAGCCTCTGCTAACGCTAACGCTAACGCCACGAGCTAACGGTTGCGGTTAGCCAGCTCGTTTCGGCTTGTGACGTCACAAGCCGTGCAGATTTTGACCAGCTCACCCGGAGACTGAAGGCAGGACACATTCAGAAACCGTATCTCACTCAGAACACCATGGATGGTTGTTTTCAGAGACTGTATGTGTGTGGAAGCACCAGAGACCCAAAATAACACCCCAAATATCAGAAAAAAAGTGATTTTTTTCATAATAAGGGCACTTTAAGGCACTTCCCGCATTTGCAGCACTTCGCCGAACCAGATGCTTTGTCCATTAATATTATACAGTCTATGGTTAAAAAGCTAAATTGAATAAAAGATACAGAGAGAGAGGAGAGAGAGAGAGAGAGAGAGAGAGAGAGAGAGAGACGGAGAGAGAGTGAGAGAGAGAGAGGAGAGAGAGAGAGAGAGAGAGAGAGACAGAGAGAGAGAGAGAGAGAGAGAGAGAGAGAGAGAGAGACGGATGACAGAGTGAGAGAGAGAGACAGAGAGAGACAGCGAGAGAGAGAGAGGAGAGAGAGAGAGAGAGACAGAGAGAGACGGATGACAGTGAGAGAGAGAGACAGAGAGAGACAGCGAGAGAAAGAGAGAGACAGAGAGAGAAAGAGAGAGACAAAGAGAGAGAGAGAGAGACAGAGAGACAGAGAGAGACAGCGAGAGAAAGAGAGAGACAGAGAGAGAAAGAGAGAGACAAAGAGAGAGACGGATGACAGAGAGAGAGAGAGAGACAGAGAGAGAGACGGATGACAGAGAGAGAGAGAGAGAGAAAGACAGAGAGAGAGACGGGTGACAGAGAGAGAGAGGGAGAGAAAGCAGTGGGGAAAAAATTAGAGCTAGGACGACAAATGGAGACAAAGAGACACAGAGGGAGGGTGAAGTGTAAAAGTCAAAACGGAGAGCTATGAAGGTGTGGGAGGAAAATTAAGGCTAAGACAGCAAATGGACGGAGGAGAGAAAGGCAGAAAAGTCAGTCCTCCTACGGAGTTTGCGGAGGAGACACTCGGGTCTGATTTGGTTTCAAGTTGTCGTGCAGTCGAGTTTTTACTTTCGTGCCTCCGCTTCTTCACTTGAAGCTCTTTGTTTCCCGTGAACACCGTAAAAAGGATTTATACGAAGAAGGACTCACATCTTTTACTTCATCGTAGTCTCACGAACAGGTTCGCATGATATCCTACGATAACTTATGAACTACAGTTCGTATGATACCCAGAATGCACCTGAACACACCTCCCTGTAAGACCAGCACGCCCAGAATGCACCTGAACACACCCTAACCCCAGCGGCACTGCTGGTGTTGCACCGGACTAAAACAATGCATGCTCAAAAAATGCATTGGCCCACCTATCTACAACTAGAGGAGACCCCCCCCCCCTATCTACAGCTAGGGGAGACCTCACCTATCTACAGCTAGAGGAGACCTCACCTATCTACAGCTAGAGGAGACCCCCTATCTACAGCTAGAGGAGACCTCACCTATCTACAGCTAGAGGAGACCCCCCCTATCTACAGCTAGGAGGAGACCCCCTATCTACAGCTAGGGGAGACCCACCTATCTACAGCTAGAGGA
>NC_053133.1:26586467-26598967 GCF_010015445.1 Perca fluviatilis
GGATTTTCTTTGTTGTCGTACAGAGATGACCCGGAGCATTAAGTGCTCTATCTGTCCCTTTGGTTATGTATATGCCTGAGCATGCATTCTCTGCAGTGTGTGTGTGTGTGTGTGTGTGTGTGTGTGTGCGTGCGTGCATTTAGAGGCATGTTGTCATGCATAACTACTGACTTTTTGACAAATGTTAAGTTTCTGCTTCCACACAACAACCCTGTGTGCAGTGTGTGTGTGTGTGTGTGTGTGTGTGTGTGTGTGTGTGTAGTGTGTGTGTGTGTGTGCAGTGTGTGTGTGTGTGTGTGTGTGTGTGTGTGTGTGTTTGTGTGTGTTTGTGTGTGTGTGTGTGTGTGTGTGTGTGTAAGCATTTCTTACTGTGGGACAAAACAGTTTTAGACCAGAGCTCATGATTTTCCCCTATGCAAATGTGTAAAAATGTATTGCATGTCGCTTTTTTCAACGTTTTTGTTGCTCTTATAGATTTTATTTTCATTTTTTTTTTTTACTTTTGGTGCATTTTTATCGACATAAAGCCCTAAAGAAGTCACTCAAAAAGTTCCTTAGTCATCATAGAGTTTAGCAAAAAATGATATCCTGAGAAAAGTGGATTTTGAAGGGTATAGCTCCATAGACCTCCATTCATTCTGCACTGGCCCTTCAGCGCCCCCTATATGGAACCAGCGTGGAACTGCAACCGGTTCAGAAGCTGGAAGTTTCCCGAGAGTGGAAGTTCTCCATTTATTAGACAATCTCTGGCAAAACCAGAATATTTGGTGCATGTAAATGTCATAGTCCGTGTTACCTCAGAGCAAACTGAGTTAGCAGCAGAAGGTGTGAGTGAACAGTGGACTTTCTTATTTTGTATTTGTATAGAAAATAATCTCCCTGCTTCCTCAGAGCGAGAGCTGAGTCAGCTAACGTCAGGTCGACCCCACACTCTTCGTATAACCACAATGCCGTTCTCCTACCCAGAATCCCCTGCTGAGTGAGCGTGAGAGCTAATCGTATCACCCACAGACAAATGGAGGCGAAGAGGATCACAGGCAGGGAGGGAACCGGAGTCAGCATCCTGCACACCTTTTCGGCTCAAAACGCCTCTCTCTCTTTGCTGCATCGACAGGATATAAAGTCTATAAAGTCATTCAAATGAGCTCGACCTTCACCAGCTGCTAACTTTAAAGTGATCAACACATTAATAGAGCTGCACAGATTAATCAATTAGTTGTCAACTAGGCAGTCCCTCCAGAAAAACGTTTTTTTTCAAATATGCCGCACTTTCGCCGCATAAATTGAAGATTTTCTCGCAAAATATGTGGGGCTTTCATGATTTTATAATGCCTGCATTTTCGTTGCAAAAAAGTCACAAATATCCATAGACAGTATATAAGAATGGACCAATAGACCCCGTCTCTGGACCGAGACCAGTGAAGGATATCAGAAGTCTCTTTCCCGGTGCTGGCTGAGCGTTACTGAGCAGCCTCCAACTGAGCTTGAAGACGTAGATGTGACGTGAGCAACCTGTCTGAAAGTGTGAAGTCTTCTGGTAGCTGTGCCGAGAGAAATCTCAATCATTCCCAATCTTACAGAGACGGAGAGCGTAGGTATATGTAGGGAGATAACATAGGCACAGGCTAATTACTGATCACTAACATGCTAGTTAACATTAGGAATTAAACCTAAACAGATAATGGAAGTCCAAACTTCCTGTGAGCTTCTCCTGTACTATACGGTAATTCCTCTACTGTGTGACAGTAAGTCTCGTGGTTATGACCCAATCGTTAGCCTATTGTTATAAAAGCGTCTGCTACGGAGCCATAACGTGAGCTACAAGGTAATGGAGCCTTTTATACATTGTCGTGTTTCTTTAGAAATAAACAACGGACAAATAGAGTCTTTAAACGCTTCAGATGTAAAGTTATTCGCTGTCAAAGTGGCGCCAAAATGAATGGGAGTCAATGGGATGCTAACGGGAGGTGATGGCTAGGTAGCATCAAAATGGCGCCATAGGAGCTACGTGTTCTGAAGCGAAGCTTACCCCCCCCCTTGCAAATATCTTAGCACAAAGTTGAAAAATGTTGCATTTACTTCACTTTATTTTTTTTTGTCTTTATCATCAAACTGCAGTTTTTGCAAGTTCCTGCAATTTCATCGCATAAAATTGCATAAATATCAGATAGCATATTCCATCGCATTTTTTAAGAAAACGTGGCGCATAATCAAGGATTTTTGACCGCAACAATCACAAAAAAAGGAAGGACTGACTGGTAAAATAACTGAGTTGGGACGTCTCATTTAGTCGCGCTTCTAAACCGTGTCTCGTTGAGGTTAACTCTTCTTCTCTTTTCCTTTTGTTTGTCAGTGCAGAGTATAAGTTTAATATGTGTTGGCGTGTGGTGAATTTGTGAGGACTATCAACTGCTCCTCAGATCTCTGCAGGCTAAATCCAGACAGCTAGCTAGACTGTCTGTCTGTCTGTCTGTCTGTCTGTCTGTCTGTCTGTCTGTCGAACTGCTCCTCAGAGCTCCTCCGTGTTTTTCTTCTTCATACAGGCTAAATAAAGGGATTTCCACTGTAAATCGCTGCATAAAAGTGTACATACAATACTGGAAATGAAGTTGTTGAAGCTCAAAACTTCCCTAGGGGAGGACACCCAGACCCCCCCACTATGATATGCCCACCCCCTCCCACCCAAAGGCAGATTCTGGCCCAATATATTTAATACAGTACAGTGTACCCACTGCAATACATCAGACTACACCACTGGCTGTCAGTAATACTGCGAGATGAACGAGAAAGCTTTCCGGACATGCAAAGTTTAAATACTGATAACTTTTCACACCACGGAGATGTTTGGTTAGTTTGTTGTTCTGAAAGAGAAAACCTCTGAGGAGGAGGGAAAGTCAAAGGTGTAACGAGACGAACCAATCAGAGAGCAGAAAACACTGAAACAGCAGGCGAGATGTTAAGAGGATTAAACAAAGGTAAAACAAACACACCTGGGCACCAAAGTACTGTTTGAAATGTGACAAACAGGGGAGCGCTTGATTCATATTCTAGGTCAATGGGTGTGAAGCTCAACTTCCCAGAGGGCCACACTGGAAAATTAGAATCACACCAAAGGCCAGACATGTTTAGTTTATTGATAGGCTTTGTGTCATATCGTCTTCTCACTTACAGTTTGGTCGACATAAAGTCCTAAAGAAGTCAGGAAAAAGTTACTCGGCCATCGTAGAAAAGATGCGCCCAAAAACGTCGGAAAAAATGACAAACATTTCGGCTAAAGTGACAAAAACTTCGAAAAAAAAGTGACAAAAAGGTAAAAACAAAATGACAAAATTTTCAGCAAAAGTGACCAAAATGTTGGAAAAAATGACAAAAATGTCGGTAAAAGTGACCAAAACGTTGGAAAAAGTGGGTGGGCCAAAATGTTTTGTGAACCTAAATTAATGTGCGGGCACACACACACACACACACACACACACACACACACACACACACACACACACACACACACACACACACACACACACACACACACACACACACACACACACACACACGTCATGTCGGCTTTCTTTGTTGTCGTACAGAGATGAACCGGAGCATTAAGTGCTCTATCTTTCTCTTTGGTTATGTATATGCTCGAGCATGCAAACATATATTATCTGCAGTGTGTGTGTGCGTGTGTGTGTGTGTGTGTGCGTGTGCATGTGTATGTGTGCGTGTGTATGTGCGTGCATGTGTGTGCCTGTGTGTGTGTGCGTGCATTTAGAGGCATGTTATCTTGCATAACTACTGGCTTTTTGACCACACAACAACCCTCTGTGTGTGTGTGTGTGTGTGTGTGTGTGTGTGTGTGTGTGTGTGTGTGTGTGTGTGTGCGTGCGTGTGTATGTGTAAGCATTTCTTACTGTGGGACAAAACAGTTTTAGACCCAAGCTCATGATTTTCCTCTATTCAAATGTGTAAAAATGTATTGCATGTCGCTTTTTTCAACGTTTTTGTTGCTCTTATAGATTTTATTTTCATTTTTAAAAATTTTTTTTATTACTTTTGGTGCATTTTAATCGACATAAAGCCCTAAAAAAAAGTCACTCAAAAAATTCCTTAGTCATCACAGAATTTAGCAGATCAAGCAAAACAAAGTTAAAAGTTAAAATCACATTTTAAAAGCAACAAAAACGGTGAAAAAAAAGCACTAATAATTGGAAATAGCGGCAAAAAAACGTCAAAAAAAGAGCACACAAAACGTCAAAAATAGCAGCACATAAGGAACATTTTGAACGCAGGCCTCTTACTGTAACATAGTGCTTTTTTCCAGTGTGGTATTAGTACTTTTACTGCAGTAAAAGGATCTGAATCCTTCCTCCACTGCTGCCCAGGTGTGCCGGTTTTATTAATACTGACTCTTACCCTCATGCCTTCAAATCTGGAGAGGGCTCTGAGGGGCCGCAGGGCTCGCAGCGTCCGCAGGGATTTGATCGCTGCAAAGTCGGAATAACCCAACGTGTTGGCCACCAAGCTGACCAACGAGACCTGGAGGAGAGAGAGAGAGAGATAGAGAGAGAGAGAGAGAGAGAGAGATGCAGAAAGAAAAGAGCAGAAGGAAAAAGGATAGAGACAGCCGGAAAAAAAGACAGAAGGAGGAGGAGGAGGAGAAGCAGAAGAGAGAAAGCCGGACAGTTAAACTAATGTCTAATGAGAAGACAGAGCGGGAGACGGCTGATTCCAGCCAATCAGAAGAGAGACAAGAGGCGCGTGAGTTTGATCATCAGCCGACTGCAGACTCCTGCAGGAGAGGAAGGAAAAGATGAGGGGAGTAAAAGTTAGTGCCGCTATATAAGATTTGTTTCGGATGAGAAACTGAGTTCGGAGTTTGAAGCGCTTCCGTGGAAGAATAATTGTTGTTACTTTGACGCCCAAATACACAGAATTCACTCCGTTGTTCCAACTGTGGAAGAGAAAGGGATCATTACGGTTCACTTTGCAAGAAAAAGAGGCTGATTGATGAAGGTTTAGGGGCCAAGGAGTGCCTGAGTAGATGCGTCCTGTGTCACGACAGCTTTGGTGAAGAGTGACATACATCAGACTGAATTGTGATACTTTAGATTTTTGATTAAAAGTACTTTTTAGGGAATGTTTCAACATGATTGCATTACAACCTCACAATCCAAAAGTCAGTTCAAATTAGAGCCTCAAAGATTAATTCCATACATTGTCAACTATTAAATTAATCGGCAACTATTTTATAATCATCCATAGTAATTTTTTTTCATTAAATTAATACAAAATTCTCTGATTCCAGCTTTGTTAAATGTGAATATTGTTCTAGTGTCTTCTCTTCTCTGTGATGGTAAACTGACTATCTTTGAGTTGTGGACAAAACAGGACATTTGAGGATGAGCTTGGACTTTGGGAAACACTGATCCACATCCGCGGAATTGCATTCGCTAAACCCACCAGACTCCATGTAAATAATCAGTGATTTTAGCATCGTAAAATACACTTCATTCAAAGTGGACGAAAACAAAATGAAACTATGAAAAGCCGTTTTGGGTCGTCTTTCCACTTTCCCAACCATCACAACTCTAGTTTTGGTTGAAATAAACACATAGTTTACTGATTTACATGTGAGTACATGCTGGCTCTATACACGCTAAAAGTCCTGATTATTTACATGGAGTCTGGTGGAGATATGCTGGCTCTATACACGCTAAAAGTCCTGATTATTTACATGGAGTCTGGTGGAGATATGCTGGCTCTATGCACGCTAAAAGTCCTGATTATTTACATGGAGTCTGGTGGAGATATGCTGGCTCTATACACGCTAAAAGTCCTGATTATTTACATGGAGTCTGGTGGAGATATGCTGGCTCTATACACGCTAAAAGTCCTGATTATTTACATGGAGTCTGGTGGAGATATGCTGGCTCTATTCACGCTAAAAGTCTTGATTATTTACATGGAGTCTGGTGGAGATATGCTGGCTCTATACACGCTAAAAGTCCTGATTATTTACATGGAGTCTGGTGGAGATATGCTGGCTCTATTCACGCTAAAAGTCCTGATTATTTACATGGAGTCTGGTGGAGATATGCTGGCTCTATACATGCTAAAAGTCCTGATTATTTACATGGAGTCTGGTGGAGATATGCTGGCTCTATACACGCTAAAAGTCCTGATTATTTACATGGAGTCTGGTGGAAATATGCTGGCTCTATACACGCTAAAAGTCCTGATTATTTACATGGAGTCTGGTGGAGATATGCTGGCTCTATACACGCAAAAGTCCTGATTATTTACATGGAGTCTGGTGGAGATATGCTGGCTCTATTCACGCTAAAAAGTTCTTGATTATTTACATGGAGTCTGGTGGAGATATGCTGGCTCTATACACGCTAAAAGTCCTGATTATTTACATGGAGTCTGGTGGAGATATGCTGGCTCTATTCACGGCTAAAAGTCCTGATTATTTACATGGAGTCTGGTGGAGATATGCTGGCTCTACACTACACACTAAAAGTCCTGATTATTTACATGGAGTCTGGTGGAGATATGCTGGCTCTATACACGCAAAAAGTCCTGATTATTTACATGGAGTCTGGTGGAGATATGCTGGCTCTATACATGCTAAAAGTCCTGATTATTTACATGGAGTCTGGTGGAAATATGCTGGCTCTATACACGCTAAAAGTCCTGATTATTTACATGGAGTCTGGTGGAGATATGCTGGCTCTATGCACGCTAAAAGTCCTGATTATTTACATGGAGTCTGGTGGAGATATGCTGGCTCTGACGGTAAAAGTCCTGATTATTTACATGGAGTCTGGTGGAGATATGCTGGCTCTATACACGCTAAAAGTCCTGATTATTTACATGGAGTCTGGTGGAGATATGCTGGCTCTATACACGCTAAAAGTCCTGATTATTTACATGGAGTCTGGTGGAGATATGCTGGCTCTATACACGCTAAAAGTCCTGATTATTTACATGGAGTCTGGGGGAGATATGCTGGCTCTATACACGCTAAAAGTCCTGATTATTTACATGGAGTCTGGTGGAGATATGCTGGCTCTATACACGCTAAAATTATAGCTTTTTTAAATGGAGTCTGGTGGGTTTAGAGCTAGCGACTTCAGAGCTGTTTCTGGTTAAACAGAAAGGTCTCAAAGAGGTTTTTAAAGGTCTATCTCTGTAAGGATCCTTTCCATAATGTCGTCAGAAACTTAGAATATTAATCTGAGCCTTTCAGCAGCAAAACGAGCACTTTTGTGAAGGTAAATACAAGCTGCACAATTTCCCTGTTTCGCTGAGTGCCGACTGCAGCGATCTCGTTTAATAATGTCAAAGATTGTTGTTCCCATCAGTCACTAAGACACAAAAAACATAGGAAAATAGGGTTCAGGTTGAAAGAAAAGCTAGTTACCCTTTAAGTTAAGGTAAAAGTCTAGCAATATGAGGGAGGATTAACCATAAAATGTTGCAGCTGTATCGTAAACAGTCTGAGATATTCCCTCTGATCAAAGCATCCTAAAATAAAACTCTCTCCAGCCAGCTAAGCCCCACACATGTACACTTGATTTTTTTTTTTTTAAAACACCCAAGCGGCAGGTCTCGGCTTGGTTGTCTCAAGGTGGTTCTCCAAGGTGAATTCAGCCGGTTCTTACCCTGATACCAGCGAAGCGGGACGCGGCCCGGAGAGGACGCAGAGCCCTGAATGTCCTCAGCACCCGCATGGTCATGATGTGGTCCATAGAGACGTACTGAGCCAGGAGACCCAACACTGAGATCTACAACGTCAGACATTTATTTAGACATTACCCCAAATCAAACGGACAGAATCCTCTCAAATATTTCCATACCGTAAACACTGTCCTTGCTCCCTACAAGAGATGGTCCGATACCATTTCTTGCTTCCCGATACCTGAACTTGCGTATCAGCCGATACCGAGAAATGATCCGATACCAGCGTGTCATACAGTACAGGCCAAAAGTTTGGACACACCTTCTCATTCAATGGGTATCCTTTTTATTTTCATGACTATTTACATTGTAGATTCTCACTGAAGGCATCAAAACTATGAATGAACACATATGGAATTATGTACTTAACAAAAAAAGTGTGAAATAACTGAAAACATGTCTTATATTTTAGATTCCTCAAAGTAGCCACCCTTTGCTTTTTTTGATAACTCTGCAAACCCTTGGTGTTCTCTCAATGAGCTTCATGAGGTAGTCACCTGAAATGGTTTTACCTTCACAGGTGTGCCTTGTCAGGGTTAATTAGTGGAAGTTATTTCCCTTATTAATAAAAAAGCAAAGGGTGGCTACTTTGAGGAATCTAAAATATAAGACATGTTTTCAGTTATTTCACACTTTTTTGTTAAGTACATAATTCCATATGTGTTCATTAATAGTTTTGATGCCTTCAGTGAGAATCTACAATGGAAATAGTCATGGAAATAAAAAGGAAACGCATTGAATGAGAAGGTGTGTCCAAACTTTTGGCCTGTACTGTATATTTATTTATTTTATTATGTTTTAACAGCTGTATACTACTATCTCTGTACTGTATGCATAGACTGGTAATCTGGCAGTTCTGGCGAATGCCTTGTCCAATGTGCTCCAGGCTCTGTGGCCTTTTTTTAAATGTGTTTTTGTGACTTGTTCTCTCCCCTGACCCACCTTCAGACCCTTATCTGTGTCCCAGGTACCAAACTCACACAGTAATGTAAAAACCAGGGATGCACCGAATCCAGATTACAGGAAGGTGTTTACGTAGGTGGAGCGTTCAATGCAGCAGGCTGAGAGAAAGTGGAAATGGAACTGGTGAGCAGAAAAAGTTGTTGTTCGGCAGAACTTTCAGGCAAAAGAAGGCCATTCAAGTCCAGCTACATGTTCAGTCTGTTCAATGCCGATTGGTCTGGTGGTGGCGAGGACCCTAAACTATACACAACATGGCCGCTGTTACAACATCTGGTACGAAACGTCTGAAAGAATACGAGTTGTGCACGAAGGAATCTCCAGACAGCAGCCAGAATGCTGCAACTTCAGGTACGGCAAAGGAAGGACAGTCACAGCTAAAAACTGGTGTTAACCAGACGATAATTATAGCTTTGACCGCCCTACAGCGAACAAACAGTGTTTACTGTGTTAATGGACTGAGGATGGGAGGAGGATTCGGTTTCGGCAGAATCTTAACCAGTGGATTCGGTATTCGGCCGAACCCCAAAAAATCTGGATTCGGTGCATCTCTAGTGAAAACCATTGCCCAGTATAGAATATGTTATTTAATTTGTATTCTCTCCAATTATCTGGCAACCCCTAGAAGATTTTCTTGCGACCTCCTTGGGGGTCCTGACCCCCAGGTTGAGAACAACTTGCTCTAGTGGCTAAAGACAAACAAATGCAGCTTTAAGTAATCAATGTTCGTCTTTCTGTCTCTGCAGGGGCGGATCTAGAAAGATATTTATGGGGTGGCGAGAGGGGGGCAGGAACTTTTGAGGGGTGGAAACATATGTCAGACGTATATATACTGAATTTAATCACAGTTTGATGAGAAATAGTATATACACACTACAAAAAATGCACAGGCTGCCATTTACAAACTCATACAGACAAACTTAATCTCATGCAATCAGTGTCCTGCATTTGAGGAGACCATACAATGTGATCTCACTTAACAGGAGCTAGAAGTATGATAGAAGGAAGGGGCATTATCACAGGACAGGCATTAAGGTAAGACACAGGTGATGAGTGGCAGATGTGTGAGAGGGGACTGACTGCAGTCGGACATTGGAGATTCGCGCTCGTAAATGGTCAAATTGGCCCTAACTTTTAATTCGATGCCACCCTGGTAGATCCGCCCCTGTGTCTCTGCAGAAAACACTCAGATCTGCATGCTTAGACGTCCGTGACTCAACTCGTCTCTTTCCTCAGGCCGCTGCAGTCAAATAAAAACATCACAACACACAGCGGCCTCCATGGAGACGGCCAGGCGGAAAACACCCAGAAAAGCAGAGAGAGAGAGAGAGAGAGAGAGAGGGAGAGAGGGAGAGAGGGAGAGAGAGAGAGAGAGAGAGAGAGAGGGAGAGAGAGGAGAGAGAGAGGGGAGAGAGAGAGAGGGAGAGAGAGGGAGAGAGAGAGAGAGGGAAGAGAGAGAGAGAGAGAGAGAGAGAGAGGGAGAGAGAGAGAGAGAGGAGAGGGAGAGAGAGAGAGGAGGGAGAGAGAGAGAGAGGGAGAGAAGAAGAGAAAGAGAGAAGAACTCAAAGCATCTGAACTGTGTGTGTCACATTACCTCGACACAATCTCGCCCAGAAGAGTGAAAGAGAGAGTGTGAGAGTCCAAATATACACATCTTTGACTCTGTGTGTGTGTGTGTGTGTGTGTGTGTGTGTGTGTGCAGAGGTTAAAAAGCCACTTAGGATTGTTTGGCCTGAAGCTCTCTCTCTCTCTCTCTCTCTCTCTCTCTCTCTCTTGCTCTAAGTCTCTCTCTCCTTTTATTTATAGAATTACATTATTGCAGTGGAGCGAGACACAGAGCAACAAGAAACCTACACCGTTAGACATTTCCGAGGGTTTTTACAGTAACTTAATGGCAAAATTTACATTTACAGTACCTAACTGTATACTCCTTTTACAGTAACACTTAGTTACTGTGTAATTGTATGTTACAGTAACTAAGAGTTAGTTAGTTATCGGCGCCAAACTAAATTCATTTACTTACTTCAATTTCTAAAAATACAGTAAACATCTCTGTATACTGTGTTTGATATCAGCCGAAATCCCCATAATGCATTGGAAGCTACAGTAAAATACTGTATTTTACTGTGTGGTATGTAGTTATTAACTGTATATATTACAGAAATGTCTAACAGTGTACTGTAACACACACTCTACCTGAGAGTCAGCACACATCTCACTTTAATACCTAAAATAAATGTGTGTCACGTACTTGCCGATACCGATACCAGCATTTTAGGCCGTATCGGTATCGGAACATCTCTAGTAGGGATGAACGATCCGAATATTGGGCTTTTTTTAAATTTAAAAAAAAGGTAGAGGTGTGGCCTTGACCAACTGCCACTTTGCTCGTTTGAAAGCCATGATGTCTCTCTCTCTCTCATGGGGGGGCCAAATTCTCTGGGCGGGCAAAGCAGAGAAAGGGGAGGTAACCTTGCTCCTTATGACCTCATAAGGAGAAGATTCCTGATTGGCCCATCTGAGCTTTCATTTTCTCAAAGGCAGAGCAGGATACCCAGGGCTCGGTTTACACCTATCACCATTTCTAGCCACTGGGGGACCATAGGCAGGCTGGGGGAACTCATATTAATGTTAAAAAAAACCTCATAAAGTGACATTTCCATGCCATGGGACCTTTAACATCTTCAACACGTTTGTATCAACATCATCATCATCATCATCATCATCATCATCATCATCATCATCATCGTTACATAATCGACAGGTTTAAAATAATGATTATCGTCTCTGTAAAGACATCACCACTGATATAAATAATGTTGTCATCAGCGTCACTGTTGAGCAGAGGTGGAACGTAACGAATTACAATTTGATTTGATTTATTGGTTTATTTAGAAGGGGACAGTGCAATTTCATTAAAACACATGAACAAACATGGTTAAAAAAGCCAGAATTAGCCAAATGGCTATTTTTCATCTGTAGTCCCCTAAATTCATCTGTAGTCCCCTAAATTATTATAATTACTCACGTTACTGTGAGAAGATTTTTGTGCACTTCTATTTTTTTGTCATTTAGTCACAAATCTTTACTACAAAACTTTGTTTTCACTTGAAGTGTTGCACTTTGCAACATTTTAAATAGAATCCGTCACCGAGTAAAAGAAAAGTAAATAAAAAAAGGTCTCGGTTGCTTTGGCAAAGTATCTGTCGACAAACTAAAATCATAAGCGCGATATGGCGTTGTGTATCAAACCGCAGAAGACTGGAATTTAATTAAATAAGTAAAAGTAACTTAGAAAAGTTACTACATTACTTTTACTCTCAGTACATTTTAAATGAGCAATTTTCTTCTTTTACTTGAGTAGATTTTTATATCGGTAATGTTACTTGTACTTAAGTAAAAGTTCATCAAAGTAATCATACTTTTACTTAAAGGTGCCCTGCCACGCGTACTTCATGACTTTGTGGTGATGTCTGAAGGTCTACCGTGGACTCTGTAACCTTGGTTACCTTGTTTCAAGCCATTCTAGCGCGGTATAGAAAGCCTGCAGGAAGACTCAGCTCGATTTCTGCCAGTTCTCATTAATATTCAACAAGCTAAGCTGTTTGAATCAGATTGGCTAACAACTAGCCAATGAGAGCCTGGCTGTCAGAATCCTTTACCCAGCCCAACTGGGCGAGCTCATGAATAGTAATGAGCTCAGGCAGCATGATGTCAGACTGACCAGCTTTAGTGATTGGCCTGATTTCTCTGCTTATTTCTGTTCAGTATCTAGAGCTGACAGAGGAGGTAGCAGTTCATTT
>NC_053133.1:26608967-26631467 GCF_010015445.1 Perca fluviatilis
CACACACACACACACACACACACACACACACACACCCTCTCAATCGCATGTTGTGCAGCTTCACAACATTAACCAATGAGTTGGCATTTAGAGGACCAATGGGGCAGCTAATCTAACGCCCGCTGCCAGCACAGATGTGTGTGTGTGTGTGTGTGTGTGTGTGTGTGTGTGTGTGTGTGTGTGTGTGTGTGTGTGTGTGTGTGTGAGAGATAACAGTGAAATAATGAGTTATCGTGTCACAGTGTGTGAATCTTTCTTTCTGGACAACAGGACCGAGTGTGTTCTCTTGATTCGCTTTCTGTGTTTCTGGGGACCGACTGTTAGCGTTCATTTCCTTGATAAAAAATGTGCCAAAATATATTCGCTGACGAACTATTTTTTTTTTTTAGAATGCCATTTTTATAATTATCCCATAGCTATGTGTCTATATGTGCACAGTTTGTGCATGGGAAGCATGTGTAGGCCTACAGAGCATGCATGTATGGCTGTATGTAACACGCACCTATTTGTGTGTGCATATATTTATACAAATGAATGTTTCCATTGTCTTATATTATTCTGTTATTGACATATGCTGTTTTACTAATTTCACGTATATGTTTTTATTGTCTTGTAAAGCACTTAGTAACATTTGTTCTGAACAGGGCTTTATACATTAATGTATTAGTATTATTATACAAGTTAATTTCCCAAAAATTTAAGGAGTACTCCTTTAAAACTCAGGTTCCTTGCGTGCAACTTTAAAGGTCCCATGGCATGAAAATGTCACTTTATGAGTTTTTTTTTTTTAGCATTAATATGAGTTCCCCCAGCCTGCCTATGGTCCCCCAGTGGCTAGAAATGGTGATAGGTGTAAACCGAGCCCTGGGTATCCTCCTCTGCCTTTGAGAAAATGAAAGCTCAGATGGACCAATCAGGAATCTTCTCCTTATGAGGTCATAAGGTCATAAGACACAGAAATGGCACATCCTAAGGAAAGCTCATTGTGGGACTGGCTCTAGTGACTGTAATTCTGCACCAAGGCTGAATTTCAGGAATGAGACTTCAGATACAGTATTAGGGGACCACTAAGGTCTATATAAAAGAGACTTCAGATACAGTATTAGGGGACCACTAAGGCCTATATAAAAGAGACTTCAGATACAGTATTAGAGGACCACTAAGGTCTATATAAAAGAGACTTCAGATACAGTATTAGGGGACCACTAAGGCCTATATAAAAGAGACTTCAGATACAGTATTAGAGGACCACTAAGGTCTATATAAAAGAGACTTCAGATACAGTATTAGGGGGACCACTAAGGCCTATATAAAAGAGACTTCAGATACAGTATTAGAGGACCACTAAGGTCTATATAAAAGAGACTTCAGATCCAGTATTAGTGGACCACTAAGGTCTATATAAAAGAGACTTCAGATACAGTATTAGGGGACCACTAAGGTCTATATAAAAGAGACTTCAGATACAGTATTAGGGGACCACTAAGGTCTATATAAAAGAGACTTCAGATATAGTATTAGGGGACCACTAAGGTCTATATAAAAGAGACTTCAGATACAGTATTAGGGGACCACTAAGGTCTATATAAAAGAGACTTCAGATACAGTATTAGGGGACCACTAAGGCCTATATAAAAGAGACTTCAGATACAGTATTAGGGGACCACTAAGGTCTATATAAAAGAGACTTCAGATACAGTATTAGAGGACCACTAAGGTCTATATAAAAGAGACTTCAGATACAGTATTAGGGGACCACTAAGGCCTATATAAAAGAGACTTCAGATACAGTATTAGGGACCACTAAGGCCTATATAAAAGAGACTTCAGATACAGTATTAGGGACCACTAAGGTCTATATAAAAGAGACTTCAGATACAGTATTAGGGGACCTCTAAGGTCTATATAAAAGAGACTTCAGATACAGTATTAGGGGACCTCTAAGGTCTATATAAAAGCATCCAAAGAGCATCATGTCATGGGACCTTTAATTATCAGCTCAACGTATACATTTTTTAATTATAGCCCTCTTTCAATCGGCTCTAAAAAGAAGCATTGTTTGCCTGGACCGTATCGGGTCAAAGCAGGACAACCTGAAACCAAACCGCTGACCTCCATTCATCTGAAGAGTTGCCTTTACGCTGCAGATCTGCGACTCGTTAGCGCAGCTCGCCGGGACTTTTTTTTATGTGACGACCTTTCCTCCCGTGTGATGAATAATTAGCGGCGGGGGAGCGTCGCCATTCAGCCCGACACACACACTCTGTCTTACTGACAGGCATAGGGATACACACACCCACACACACCCACACACACACACACACACACACACACACACACACACACACACACACACACACACACACATACACACACACACACACACACACACACACACACACACACACAAACACACACACACACTCTGTCTTACTGACAGGCATAGGGATACACACACACACACACACACACACACACACACACACACACACACACACACACACACACACACACACACACACCACACACAACAACTCCCACACACACACACACACTCTGTCTTACTGACAGGCAGAGGGAGCAGCAGGGAGGCACGCTGCTGTTTGTGCTCTGTAATCACAGCATGAAGGGACACACACACACACACACACACACACACACACACACACACACACACACACACACACACACACACACACACACACACACACAGCTCTATGTGGAACATCAACTACACATGCAGATAAAAACAAAGTTAAACGCACACGTGTAAATATATATCGCCAGCAACTGGGAAGAAAAGCTTATGTCTTCAATTTTTGTGCTCTACAAGAACAGCAGCACTCACCTCTTTTGTGATTGTTTCCTCACACTTTAAAAACGCAACACACACACACACACACACACACACACACACACACACACACACACACACACACACACACCTGAAGTGTCATTTGACGCACATTTGTAGACACACGTAGGACAAACCAGATGCACATTTTATTTTAAAACTTTTTGTCTATATACCTTATTTACTAGACATGTTTTTCTACTAAATCTTTTCGTGCTCGCAGCCTCCGGACCTGGAAGACCCGGCTGTTCTTGTTCACTGTTAGTACTTATATGCACAAAATTGCATGCACTATACTTTGTGTATAACCCACGTTATCGTGAGCCAGGACTTCTGCGTCAAGCTCAGCGTAGAGAGAGATGGGTCAGTCAAACACGGGACTTTAACTCATGAGGCCGCTGTTCGTGTCCCGTCTAAAACCAAAAGTCAAGGTTGATTTATTGACTTATATGACTTACTTTTGTTACGCGCTGTAGTTTAAGTTCTTAAACTAGCGCCACATACATAAGCTAGGTAACAAATATACTTATTTTAACCCAAAGCACTATCTTTTCCTGAACCTAACCAAGATGTTTTGTTGCCTAAACATGTTCTAGACTGCAGGGGCTGCCAAGAGGGTTAGCCCTATGGTCCCACAGCCCTATGGTCCCACAGCCCTATGGTCCCACAGCCCTATGGTCCCACAGCCCTGTTCCCACAGCCCTATGGTCCCACAGCCCTATGGTCCCACAGCCCTATGTTCCCACAGCCCTATGGTCCCACAGCCCTATGTTCCCACAGCCCTATGGTCCCACAGTCCCATGGTCCCACAGCCCTATGGTCCCACAGCCCTATGTTCCCACAGCCCTATGGTCCCACAGCCCTATGTTCCCACAGCCCTATGGTCCCACAGCCCTATGTTCCCACAGCCCTGGTCCCACAGTCCTATGGTCCCACAGCCCTATGTTCCCACAGCCCTATGGTCCCACAGCCCAATGGTCCCAAAAAGTGATTTTTTTTTTCATAATATGGGCACTTTAACGTGCGGCAGCGTGGCGAGACGTCACAGACGCAGACTGGACGCGTGAACGACGGGAAGGCAGCCGGCCGGCAAACATCTTGGGACCACGACTTCCAGATGGCCACTTTGTGTCTGTGCAAACACACAAATACAAAACGCACACTGCAACACAAACCGCTTCCTGCTAGTATCCACACAGCTGGTGGCTGCCTGCTGTTGTTAGTCAGTCTTTCTGGGCTATTTCTGCAGCAGCTCACACACACACACACACACACACACACAGTGCGTTTCATTATCTTTGTGGGGACCCGTCACTGACATAATGCATTCCCTATCCCCTTACCCTAACCTTAACCATCACCACTAAATGCCTAACCTTAACCCTTACACTAACCTTAACCATCACAACTAAAAGCCTAACCTTAACCCTTACACTAACCTTAACCATCACAACTAAAAGCCTAACCTTAACCCTTACCCTCACCTTAACCATCACAACTAAATGCCTAACCTTAACCCTTACCCTAACCTTAACCATCACAACTAAATGCCTAACCTTAACCCTTACCCTAACCTTAACCACCACAACTAAATGCCTAACCTTAACCCTTACCCTAACCTTAACCATCACAACTAAATGCCTAACCTTAACCCTTACCCTAACCTTAACCATCACAACTAAATGCCTAACATTAACCCTTACCTTAACCTTAACCATCACAACTAAATGCCTAACCTTAACCCTTACCTTCACCCTAACCATAACCTAATTCTAACCCTAATCCTAAAACCAAGTCTTAACCCTCAAACAGCCCTTTAACCTTGTGGGGTCCAGCATTTTGGCCCCACAAAGCTGTCCGGACCCCACAAGTATACTGTATTCCTGGTTTGTTGGACCCCACGACTATAGTTAAACAAGCCCACACACACACACACACACACACACACACACACACACACACACACACACACACACACACACACACACACACACACACAGCTGTGTCAGCGTACTGGTGGTACTGGTCCGGAGTGATCGGACTGCGAGCTGAGTCAGGAGGGAAGCCAGGTGGCAATTCTGTTTCTGTCCCCTGAAATCTGTTGGTACTAGCAGGATGAAGAGGTCATCATCATCATCATCATCATCATCATCATCATCATCATCATCAGCTTTTCTTTTGTCTCACTTCCTGTTCTTTCATCTATAGTCTCCTACTTTTCATTTCATCTCATTTCCTTTTCACTTGTTCTCCGCTCTCCTGATCTTTTCTGTTTTGAAGATAATTTTTTGGGGCATTTTAGGCCTTTATTTGATAGGACAGCTAAGGCATGACAGGGGAGAGAGTGAGAGAGCGAGAGGAGAGAGAGAGAGAGAGAGAGAGAGAGAGAGAGAGAGAGAGAGAGAGAGAGAGAGAGAGAGAGAGAGAGAGAGACAGACAGACAGAGACAGACAGAGAGAGACAGACACACAGACAGAGAGAGAGAGAGAGAGAGAGAGAGAACGAAGAGACGAAAGAGACAGACACACAGCGAGAGAGAGAGAGAAAATGAAAGGAGACAGAAGAAAAGAAAAAAAAAAAAGAGACAGACAGAGAGAGAGAGAGAGAGAGAGAGACAGACAGAGAGAAAGGGAGAGAGAGACAGACAGACAGAGAGAAAAAAAAAAAAAAAAAAAAAAAAAAAAAAAAAAAAAAAAAAAAAAAAAAAAAAAAAAAAGAGAGAGGGAGAGAGAGCAAGACCACAATGGACATTTAGGGACATTTAGGGACTTTACATTTAGGGACCACAATGGAAATAAGTCTTTGGGCTTTATTGTGTTATCCCTGACTATTTTTTTTTTTTTTTTTTGTAAGGGGGTTTGTGTTTGTGTGTGTTCTTTTTTTTTTTTTTTTTTTTTTTTTTTTTTTCTCTTTTCCCCAGTTTCATGTTTACTCGTGTTCACGTTGTTTCCCGCCCGAGGCCTTTTTCCTCTCTTCTCCTCACCTTCCCCCCCCCCAGCATGCATCTCTCACCTGCTAACGCAGACGTGCCGATGACAAAACCGTGCAGCCAAAAGGGAGTTTTTATTCACGTTTTCATCCCTCTTTTTCCCTGTCTGGTGCTCCTCCGAGCGCGGGCTGATCCGAGTCCAGCTGGTGACAAGCGCCAGCCCTGCTGCGAAGGACTCTGCTGAATCAGGAAGAACCAGGCCTCGTTTTGGGACAGTCGCGACAGACGCATCAATCTTCTAAATGAATCAAAGCTAACACAACATCTGCCGTTTGGCAGCCGCTTTCATGCACAGCACCAATCACGGGAAACGGGCCGCTTCTACTCGGAGGGAGAAGGTGAACGTGCATATTTCATTTGGTACATAATTGTGGCAAAGTCACGTCCTCTACGATGTATTTTTTTTTGTGTTATTGCCGTGCATGCTTGTAAACAATATACAAAATTTAAAATTAAAGTCCTTTTTAGGCTGACGATGCAGCGCTTTCTGTCCAAGGACTACAGATGAGAGATGTTTGCTAACTCTGCTATCGCTGTAAAAAAGGGGCTTAGTTGTATCAACAACTGAACATGGGAATTTCTTATTTGAATTACTTATAATAATTTTGGTAGATTGTGCTGAGAAGTACAGTACAGGCCAAACATTTGGACACACCTTCTCATTCAATGCGTTTCCTTTTTATTTTCATGACTATTTACATTGTAGATTCTCACTGAAGGCATCAAAACTATGAATGAACACATATGGAATTATGTACTTAACAAAAAAGTGTGAAATAACTGAAAACATGTCTTATATTTTAGATTCCTCAAAGTAGCCACCCTTTGCTTTTTTTATAACTCTGCAAACCCTTGGTGTTCTCTCAATGAGCTTCATGAGGTAGTCACCTGAAATGGTTTTTACCTTCACAGGTGTGCTTTGTCAGGGTTAATTAGTGGAATTTTTTCCCTTATTAATAAAAAAAGCAAAGGGTGGCTACTTGAAGAATCTAAAATATAAGACATGTTTTCAGTTATTTCACACTTTTTTGTTAAGTACATAATTCCATATGTGTTCATTCATAGTTTTGATGCCTTCAGTGAGAATCTACAATGGAAATAGTCATGAAAATAAAAAAGGAAACGCATTGAATGAGAAGGTGTGTCCAAACTTTTGGCCTGTACTGTACATGTCCTTATTTATCTGTCATTTTAATTTTATATATGTATGTATATATATATATATATATATTATTTTTTTTAACTGTTCAAAATAAACTACTACTATACTATACTATGAAATAATGAGTGAACTAGTTGCATGAATTATTTAGAGTTTTAACAACTCGTTCTGGATTGTTCTGCCAACGTAACGATAATAGTTGAGGGTACATGTTCGTTGAGAGGACTAGATGTTGCAATCTCTAGCATTTGCACCGCTTCAGATTCGGGAGTTTTTGAAGGATCGCTGCTATAAGGCTTAACCAGCGGGACACACCGTCAGCTGTGTACCCCAGCATCACAGGGTGTTTCGGCCAATTATCACGATACACCCTCTGCTGAGGCAGGCCCACCACAGGCTGATCCATCCTGGGTGTGTGTCCCACGGTTAGCTGTTCGCCTTAGCAGCCCAGGTTGTAATTTCTCCCTCCAACTAATTCCCAAGTTTTTAATAACAAGTATGCAAAGTCTTTTCAACTAATTCCCAAGTTTTTAATAACAAGTATGCAAAGTCTTTTCAACTAATTACCAAGTTTTTAATAACAAGTATGCGAAGTCTTTTCAACTAATTACCAAGTTTTTAATAACAAGTATGCGAAGTCTTTTCAACTAATTACCAAGTTTTTAATAACAAGTATGCGAAGTCTTTTCAACTAATTACCAAGTTTTTAATAACAAGTATGCGAAGTCTTTTCAACTAATTACCAAGTTTTTAATAACAAGTATGCGAAGTCTTTTCAACTAATTACCAAGTTTTTAATAACAAGTATGCGAAGTCTTTTCAACTAATTACCAAGTTTTTAATAACAAGTATGTGAAGTCTTTTCAACTAATTACCAAGTTTTTAATAACAAGTATGCGAAGTCTTTTCAACTAATTACCAAGTTTTTAATAACAAGTATGCAAAGTCTTTTCAACTAATTACCAAGTTTTTAATAACAAGTATGCGAAGTCTTTTCAACTAATTACCAAGTTTTTAATAACAAGTATGCGAAGTCTTTTCAACTAATTACCAAGTTTTTAATAACAAGTATGCAAAGTCTTTTCAACTAATTACCAAGTTTTTAATAACAAGTATGCGAAGTCTTTTCAACTAATTACCAAGTTTTTAATAACAAGTATGTGAAGTCTTTTCAACTAATTACCAAGTTTTTTTAAACTTAAACTTAAACCCACTGGCAACTTGCAATTATAATAGTCAGAACAACGCAATGTTTCAAGTCCCTTGGACAGAAATATTTTTTTTTTGTTGTTGACACAACATGAGATAACATGTACTGCCGACAACAAAGAAAAACCTGTTGTGCCCGGTTAGCTCAGTTGGTAGAGCGGGCGCGCATATATAGAGGTTTACTCCTCGACGCAGCGGCCGCGTGTTCGACTCGAAGTCAAAAGTCAAGTTTATTTCATCCATAAAAATGGAAATGACAGTGCTCATACCCGCCTAATACAAATATAATACATAAATACAATACAAAATTTATAAAAATGTGCATTTAAACTCCGACCTGCGGCCGTTTGCTGCATATCATTCCCCCCTCTCCCTCTCTCTCTCTCTCTCTCTCTCTCTCCACTTTCATTTCTTCAGCTGTCCTGTCAATAAAGGCCTAAAAATGCCTAAAAAGAAAAACCTTTCTTACAGTGTACTAAATGGATATCCAAAATCACGTTCTGCATCACCGGAGTAACCGTAAGTAGGTGAAGTGATGTTGCAACGCTACCGAGCCACGGCCGAGCGACCTGCCTCGCCGCGACTTGTAGCTCCGGCGTAGGATCGGTACCTCCACGTAACTACGTACGATTTAATTGGAGATGCACCGATAGACCGGCCGGTGACCGGAACTGGCCGGTTTCCACGTGCTCGGCCATGACCGGCAACTGTACATTTATGTTATGTTATGTTGTATTGTGTTATGTGCAGCAGTGCAAATGTACTGTTTGTGTGCTTATGTTCTGAGGTGTTTTTTCCTGTTCCCACACTGTTCTTATCTTTATGAGGATAGTCTGAGAGACGCTTTATTGTTTCCCTCTCCTCTCCTTCATGTCATGCTGTATCTGTTGCGAGAGTTAGGAGAGAGTTGAGATGGCGCCGCATATGGCGACTCGGTGTGTTTGTGCATGTTGCTTTAATGCTTTAATGTGACTTGCACCTACGATACCAAGACACATCCCTTGTGTGTGTAAACATACTTGGCAATAAAGCTTTTCTGATTCTGACCTGCAAGGAAAGCCAAAATCACATTGTTTTTAGCTGGATATTGGATGTGAAAAGAAGGAAATGGTTCTAACATTGCACTTTAGATGTGTGTGAATTTCGCACACCAAGAGTAATTTATATAGTTCTCTTTTATAGTGATCCATTATCTGTTCAAAACATGTTCTATTAAACTGTAAAGTGGTTAGAAAAAATTAAATCGGAATCGGCCTAGAAAGTCGCAATCGGTGCATCTCTAGATTTAATAACACAGAAGCATAAATCAGCCTTTAGCTGCGCTCTGTCTTGTAGGAAAGATGGAGGGGGCTCATGATATAACATCAGGTTAACCCTGGCGTTATCTTTCCGTTGACCATGCAAATTTTGTTTTTATGGGTCACAATTTCAAATTAGGGCGCCTGGGTAGCTCACATGGTAAAGAGCGCACCCATATACAGAGGTTTACTCCTCAACACAGCTGCATGTCATTCCCCCTCCCTCTCCCCTTTCATGGCTTCAGCTGTCCGATGAATAAAGGCCTAAAATGGGCAAAAAATAATCCTGAAAAAAACCAGAAACTTTTGCTTTTCGTCACTTGTTTTGAAGTCTGTTGATTTTTCCTGCGCTTGTATGCCATAAATTCAATAAAATACCCAAATTCAATAAAAGAAGTGAACAGATAATTTATTTCGACTTATTATTTTGAACAATTTGGTTAAAGTAAAACCCAAATTTCTGATATACGGGTAGAAACTTATTGAAAATGGGTCAAATTTGACCCATATGCAACAGGAGGCTTAAAATGTGGGTGTATTTTAGTTTAAATCGATATAAAGTACACATGTGACCATCCGTTATACATAGGAGGTTTGGTGAATGTGTCAGCGCTTACATATCGGACTCTTAGTAACGTAGTCCCTGCAGGTGTTGGGGATGCTTCCCCTGTTGCTTTTGTTCCTCAGAGAGGGGTTTCTCGGCTGGCCTAATTCTGTCTCAGCTCTTTAGCTCAAATTACCTCAGAAATTCAACACTAAGGTCTATATAAAAGAAAACCTCAGATACAGTATTAGGGGACCACTAAGGCCTATATAAAAGAGACTTCAGATACAGTATTAGGGTACTACTAAGGTCTATATAAAAGAGACTTCAGATACAGTATTAGGGGACCACTAAGGTCTATATAAAAGAGACTTCAGATACAGTATTAGGGGACCACTAAGGCCTATATAAAAGAGACTTCAGATACAGTATTAGGGGACCACTAAGGTCTATATAAAAGAGATTTCAGATACAGTATTAGGGGACCACTAAGGTCTATATAAAAGAGATTTCAGATACAGTATTAGGGGACCACTAAGGTCTATATAAAAAGAGACTTCAGATACAGTATTAGGGGACCACTAAGGTCTACAGTGCCTTGCGAAAGTATTCGGCCCCCTTGAACGTTTCGACCTTTTGCCACATTTCAGGCCTCAAACATAAAGATATAAAACTGTAATTTTTTGTGAAGAATCAACAACAAGTGGGTCCCAATTATGAAGTGGAACGAAATTCATTGACTATTTCAAACTTCTTTAACAAATAAAAAACTGAAAAAGTGGGCGTGCAAAATTATTCAGCCCTTTACTTTCAGTGCAGCAAACTCTCTCCAGAAGTTCAGTGAGGATCTCTGAATGATCCAATGTTGACCTAAATGACTAATGATGATAAATAGAATCCAGCTGTGTGTAATCAAGTCTCCGTATAAAATGCACCTGCTCTGTGATAGTCTCAGAGGTCCGTGTAAAAGCGGAGAGAGCATCATGAAGAACAAAGGGAACACACCAGGCAGGTCGAGATACTGTTGTGGAGAAGTTTAAAGCGGTTGGATACAAAAAGATTTCCCAAGCTTTAAACATCCCAAGGAGCACTGTGCAAGCGATAATATTGAAATGGAAGGAGTATCAGACCACTACAAATCACGAAGACCCGGCCGTCCCTCTAAACTTTCAGCTCATACAATGAAGACTGATCAGAGATGCAGCCAAGAGGCCCATGATCACTCTGGATGAACTGCAGAGATCTATAGCTGAGGTGGGAGACTCTGTCCATAGGACAACAATCAGTCGTATACTGCACAAATCTGGCCTTTATGGAAGAGTGGCAAGAAGAAAGCCATTTCTTAAAGATATCCATAAAAAGTGTCGTTTAAAGTTTGCCAAAAGCCACCTGGGAGACACACCAAACATGTGGAAGAAGGTGCTGTGGTCAGATGAAACCAAAATCCGAACTTTTTGGCAACAATGCAAAGCGTTATGTTTGGCGTAAAAAGCAACACAGCTCATCACCCTGAACACACCATCCCCACTGTCAAACATGGTGGTGGCAGCATCATGGTTTGGGCCTGCTTTTCTTCAGCAGGGACAGGGAGAAGATGGTTAAAATTGATGGGAAGATGGATGGAGCCAAATACAGGACCATTCTGGAAAGAAAACCTGATGGAGTCTGCAAAGACCTGAGACTGGGACGGAGATTTGTCTTCCAACAAGACAGTGATCAGAACATAAAGCAAAATCTACAATGGAATGGTTCACAAATAAACATATCCAGGTGTTAGAATGGCCAAGTCAAAGTCAGACCTGAATCAATCGAGAATCTGTGGAAAGAACTGAAAACTGCTGTTCACAAGCGGCTCTCCATCCAACCTCACTGAGCTCGAGCTGTTTTGCAAGGAGGAATGGGCAAAAATGTCAGTCTCTTTCGATGTTGCAAAACTGATAGAGAACTTATACCCCAGCGACTTACAGCTGTAATGTGGCAAAGATGGCGCTACAAAGTATTAACTTAAGGGGGCTGAATAATTTTGCGCCCAATATTTCAGTTTTTATTTGTTTAAAAGGTTTGAAATATCCAATAAATTTCGTTCCACTTCATGATTGTGTCCCACTTGTTGTTGATTCTTCACAAAAAATTACAGTTTTATATCTTTATGTTTGAGGCCTGAAATGTGGCAAAAGGTCGAAAAGTTCAAGGGGGCCGAATACTTTCGCAAGGCACTGTATATAAAAGCATCCAAAGAGCACCATGTCATGGGACCTTTAAAGAGCTGATCTGTATAAACTTTTGTAAATAGGGCCGACATAACTAGGCAACACGTCAACATACAGCTGTGGTTCATCTGCATAGAAACAAATACATGTTTTTGCAGCTCTTGCAGTTTTTTGGCCACCAAAAGAAGATAATACGTCATAGGTCATCTCGGCTGTCTAGGGATTTTATGTCATTTCATTTCTGGGATTTCATTGGCTGTTTGCCGCCCAATGGTACTCCAGTGTTCCCCCAGCTTTAGACAAATAGGCCTACTGTATGTGCGCTCTAGAAAGGGAAACGGGCTGACTCAGGAGGGAAACAAGGTGTTTGCTTTCCACCTGCATGGGTTAGTCAGAACACAACTATAAATCTCATCGTGAAAGTATTGGGCCAAGTGTGGGTCTCCTTGCTTTTACTGAAATGTAAATATATACTGTATGTGTGTGTGTGTGTGAGTGTGTGTGTGTGTGTGTGTGTGTGTGTGTGTGTGTGTGTGTGTGTGTGTGTGTGTGAGAGAGAGAGTGAGTGTATGTGTGTTGTTTGTTTGCTTGTGTGCGTGCGGGCATGTGTGTGTGTGTGTGAGAGACAGAGAGAGTGTGTGAGAGTATGTGTGTGTGTGTGTGTGAGAGAGAGTGCGTGTGTGAGAGAATGTGTTTGTGTGTTTGTGTGCTTGTGTGCGTGCATGTGTGTGTGTGTGTGTGTGTGTGAGAGAGAATGTGTTTGTGTGCTTGTGTGCGTGTGTGTGTGTGTGTGTGAGAGAGAGTTTGTGTTTGTGTGCTTGTGTGCGTGCGTGTGCGTGCGTGTGTGTGCGTGTGTGCTGTGTGTTTTGCATGTGTGTGTGTGTGTGTGTGTGAGAGAGTATGTGTTTGTGTGCTTGTGTGCGTGTGTGCGTGTGTGCGTGCGTGTGTGCGTGTGTGCGGTGTGCTGTGTGTGTGTGTGTGCTGTGCTGTGCGTGTGTGTGCTGTTGTGTGTGTGTGTGGTGTTTGGTGCGGTCGTGTGTGTGTGTGTGTAGGTTGTGTTTGTGTTTGTGTGCTGTGTGTGTGTGTGTATGTTTGTGAGAGATTTGTGTTTGTGTGTTGTTGTGTGTGTGCGTGTGTGTAATGTGTGTGCGTGTGTGTGTGTGTGTGTGTGTAGAGTATATGTTTGTGTGCTTGTGTGCGTGTGTGCGTGTGTGTGTGTGTGAAAGTATGTTGTGTGCTTATTTGCTGTGTGCTGCGTGCGTGTGTGTGTGCTGTGTGTGCGTGTGTGCTGTGTGTGTGTGCGTGTGCGTGTGTGTGTGCTGTGTGTGTGTGTGCTTGTGTGTGTGTGTACTTGTGTGCGTAATGCTGTGTTACGTGTTGTGTGTTGCTGTGTGCTGCGCGTGTGTGGCAGCTGTAGTGTGTGTGTGTGCGCTGCGTGTGCGTGTGTGTGTGCTGCGTGTGTGTGTGTGTTGTGTGTGTACTTGTGTGGTGTATGCTGTATGCGTGTGTGTGTATTGCGTGTGTTGCGTGCTGTGTGTGTTGGGTATGCGTGTGTGTGTGTGTGTGTGTGTGCGTGTGTGCGTGTGCTGTATGTTATTGTGTATTATTGTTTTTATGCTGTAGCTGTATTGTGTGCGTTTTTTTGTGTGTGTGTGTGGCTTACTGTCCGGAGCGAGGTTGGGGTCCATGGCCTCTTCAGCCATCTCTGAGTACTGGTCTTCTTCATCTCCAGGCTTCCTCAGGTCCACCGTGCTGCCCTCCGATAGGCTGATATCGTCTTTCTGCTGAAGGAAACAACAGGAAACAACCAATCAGATCCACCACACGCCTCTGTGACTGACTTATGTCATCCAGCTCTCATCTCCGTGGCCACTGTTTCCTAACGAAGAACTTACACGTTCAAGGAATGTAAATTAAGTGTATTTCTATCGCGCATTTACACTCAAAGCACCTCTGCATAGCAGAGGAAGTAGAGGTGACATGGGAATCAATTGTCGCTCGTTATGACTCGTTATATTGTGTGATGTGTGTTGTTGTGTGTGTTGTGTGTTTTGTGTGTTGTGTGTGTGTTGTGTTGTGATTGTGTTTTTATTGTTGTTTATTGTAGTGTGTGTGTGTGTTGTGTGTGTTTTGTGTGTGTGTTGTTTGTGTGTTGTGTTTGTGTGTCTGTGTGTTGTGTGTGTTTGTGTGTGTGTGTGTCTGTGTGTGTGTGCGTGTTGTGTGGTAATGTTTGTGTGTGTGTGTGTGTCTGTGTGTCTGTGTATTATTGTCAATGTGTGTCTGTGTGTGTCTGTGTGTGTGTTGTCTTTGTGGTGTGTCAGTATGTGTGTCAATGTGTGTGTGTGTGTGTGTGTGTGTCTGTGTGTCTGTGTGTGTGTCAATGTGTGTCTGTGTGTGTGTCTGTGTGTGTGTGTCTGTCTGTGTGTGTCAATGTGTGTCTGTGTGTGTGTGTGTGTGTGTTTGTGTGTGTGTGTGTGTGTGTCAATGTGTGTGTGTGTGTCTGTGTGTGTCAATGTGTGTGTGTGTCAATGTGTGTGTGTGTGTGTGTGTCTGTGTGTGTCAATGTGTGTGTGTGTGTGTGTGTCTGTGTGTGTCAATGTGTGTGTGTGTGTCACTGTGTGTGTGTGTGTGTGTGTGTGTGTGTGTGTAGCTGTGTGTGTGTCTGTGTGTGTGTGTGTGTGTCTGTGTGTGTGTGTGTGTGTGTGTGTGTGTGTGTGTGTGTGTGTGTGTTTCTGTGTTTGTCAGTGTGTGTCTGTGTTTGTCAGTGTGTGTGTGCAGCGTCATTTCTCAATTTAATCTCCGGCTCCGTCCTGCTCCCGTTGCTTTCCATGATTGATCGGTCCCGAACACGTTACCGACAGTAAAATTGACTTCCCGAAAACCACACTGTGGCCGAGGCTGCCGTACAAGGTGCCACCTGCTCATCAGATAAACATTCAGACGCTGTTCACACACCGATGGCGCAGCATCGGGAGCAAATAAGGGTTCAGTGTCTTGCCCGAAGAACACTTCACCATGGGACTGCCGGGCCAGGGATCGAACCACCAGCCTTCCGATTGGTAAGCGACCTACACGATACCACCTGAGCCACATTCAATTCAATTTCAATTCAATTTTATTTATAGTATCAATTCATAACAAGAGTTATCTCAAGAAACTCAACTTCCCAGAGGGCCACACCGGGACATAAGAATCACATCAAGGGCCAGGCATATTTAGTTTATGGATAGACTTTTTATTTAATTGAAAAAGTAAAATATATTTGACTGTATTATTGCATGTTTCATATTGTCTTCTCACTTACAGTTTGGTCGACTTAAAGTCCAAAAGAAGTCACGAAAAAGTTCCTCAGCCATCGTAGAAAAGAAGCGCCCAAAAACTTTGGAAAAAGTTGACAAAAATGTTGGAATAAGTGGAAAAAACTAGGCGGGCCAAAATGTATCGCGAACCTAAATTGATATGCGGGCCGGATCATAATCTGGCGAGGGCCCGGATTTGGCCCGCGGGCCTCGAGTTTGACACACGTGGTTTAAACGATACAACAGAAATGTTAACCGCAATTTTAAAGCGCCCATATTATGCTAATTTTCAGGTTCATAATTGTATTTTAAGGTTGTACCAGAACAGGTTTACATGGTTTAATTTTCAAAAAAAAAAAATATTTTTGTTGTACTGCACATTGCTGCAGCTCCTCTTTTCACCCTGTGTTCAGGTCTCTGTTTTAGCTACAGAGTGAGACCTCTCTTCTTCTTCTGTACTATCTTTGATTGCACTCGCACATGCTCAGTAGCTCAGGTCGTAGATCATGTCAGCTAGCTCCAGAGACAGTAAAAGAAAGGCTGTTTCTCCAACTTCAGTCAGTTCCAAGGCAGGATTAGCTGGGAGACTTCTTCTAAACCAGGGCGCACATGGAAGTAGTTCTTTTGGAGATTATGGTGAACTTGTGTGTGTTGTAGCGGTGCTTTGCTATTGAGAACGAGGTAGCATGCTAGCGTTAGCATGCTAACGCTACGAGCTAACGGTTGCGGTTAGCCTGATCGTTTCGGCTAGTGACGTAGAAAGCCGTGCAGATTTTGAACAGCTCACCAGGAGACTGAAGGCAGGACACATTCAGAAACCATATCTCACTCAGAACACCATGGATGGTTCTTTTTTCAAAGTTTGTATGCGTGTGGAAGCACCAGAGACACAAAATAACACCCCAAATCACCAGAAAAAGTGATTTTTTTTCATAATATGGGCACTTTAAAAGCTCTTTTAGCAGTCGTTGAGACTAGTAAAAAGCGCTATACAGCGTAAATGCAGCCCCTTTACATTTAGGTCCCAACCCTGTCTCCACAGCGCTGCGTCAGAGCCGGACTATAACTTTAGTTTAGCTTTCCAAAAAACAGCAAAACAAAGCCGTATACGTGTATTCCGAGGTATTATTCGAGCACAGTGTGGTCTGCGGTCGTGTGATCGTCAGCATCATTTTGCTGCAGTCAGAGCTGAATGAGTCAGATTTAATGTTACGTAAACGACAGGAATCCTGGCTGAGAGAACAGACAGGCATCACCTTCCAAACACCTCCCTCCCACTGCCAGCAAAACTGCCGTCTGTTCACTTTGACTCTGAGATCTGGACAAAAGTAGACATCAGGAAATCCCCCCCACACACACACACACACACACCTCAGCTGACTTCAAAGGTCCCTGTTTGCTAAGCATCATGGGAGTTTAACGTTACAAAGGGACGAGGGAGATGGAGGGATAGGAGACAGGTTTTTTTTGCTGAGGGCTTAGGAGGGAAATTTGGCAAAGCTGGACAAAGACACAGCAGGGGTGTGTGTGTGTGTGTGTGTGTGTGTGTGTGTGTGTGTGTGTGTGTGTGTGTGTGTGTGTGTACAGGTGAACCAACTACCTGAGTCAACAGCTAACTCATGAATACATTCAGTATCTGGGAACAGAGAGTGGCCGGTGTGACGAATGCCAGCCTTGGACGGATGGACACACACACATTCACTCACGCACACGCACACACACACACACACACACACACACACACACACACACACACACACACACACACAGGTGAAGCCAAAGCGACATGAATACACAGCTAATCTCTGACACACACTTACACGTTAAAAAGATATGCACACAAAAAGTGGATAATGTAACGCGCGCGCACACACACACACACACACACACACACACACACACACACACACACACACACACACACACACACACACACACACACACACACAGAGCAGCCTTGGGATGAAACCCAGACAGGCGTATGACGTCCATAATGAGGAGTTTAAATGTATTTCTATTCATAAGCTGTTTCTATTGTGCAGCACAGAGGAGCTGAAGTCAGTGGAAGACATTCAGGGCCTCTTAAATAATAAATCACATGTAATCAGACTACTTTTATCAGAGGTTTATCACAACCTGGGTCCCATTTTCATAGTTCTGTCCATCATTCTCTGCCAAATGCGAACAAAAACATTAGTTAATGGCTGAATTCCAGGAGAACGGAGATGTTGCTGAAAATGAGTCAGACTATAGGCACCAAAAGAAACCACCTGGTTAAGCTTAGAAAGAAGGAAGAACACACTGCGTTTGTATTTTTAAGTGTTCATGTCAGGTGGTTCAGCCCAGCAGACATTTTCATCCATCCATCATTAAAGCGCCCATATTACGCTCAATTTTCAGGTTCATAATTGTATTTTAAGGTTGTACCAGAATAGGTTTACATGGTTTAATTTTCAAAAAACACCATATTTTTGTTGTACTGCACGTTGCTGCAGCTCCTCTTTTCACCCTGTGTTCAGGTCTCTGTTTTAGCTACAGAGTGAGACCTCTTTTCTTCTTCTGTACTATCTTTGATTGCACTCGCACATGCTCAGTAGCTCAGGTCGTAGATCATGTCAGCTAGCTCCATAGACAGTAAAAGAAAGGCTGTTTCTCCAACTTCAGTCAGTTCCAAGGCAGGATCAGCTGGGAGACTTCTTCTAAACCAGGGAGCACATGGAAGTAGTTCTTTTGGAGATTATGGTGAATATTATTATTATTACACTTTTAAAACTGTGATGGAAATAAGCCTGACACTTTGTACGTCACACTGATAACGACCAATTTGACACAATGTTCTCACATTCAGCAATTTTAGTTGCTTACGTTTCAATTTGGGTTCTAGTCTGAGCCATGAAATGACCATCTTCTTCTCTGGAAACTACGGCACCTTTATGGAGGTTTTTTAACATTAATATGAGTTCCCCCAGCCTGCCTATGGTCCCCCAGTGGCTAGAAATGGTGATAGGTGTAAACCGAGCCCTGGGTATCCTGCTCTGTCTTTGAGAAAATGAAAGCTCAGATGGACCAATCAGGAATCTTCTCCTTATGAGGTCATAAGTCACACTAAGGTCTACATAAAAAAGACTTCAGATACAGTATTAGGGGACCACTAAGGTCTATATAAAAGAGACTTCAGATACAGTATTAGGGGACCACTAAGGTCTATATAAAAGAGACTTCAGATACAGTATTAGGGGACCACTAAGGTCTATATAAAAGAGACTTCAGATACAGTATTAGGGGACCACTAAGGTCTATATAAAAGAGACTTCAGATACAGTATTAGGGGACCACTAAGGTCTATATAAAAGAGACTTCTGATACAGTATTAGGGGACCACTAAGGCCTATATAAAAGAGACTTCAGATACAGTATTAGGGGACCACTAAGGCCTATATAAAAGAGACTTCAGATACAGTATTAGGGGACCACTAAGGTCTATATAAAAGAGACTTCAGATACAGTATTAGGGGACCACTAAGGTCTATATAAAAGAGACTTCTGATACAGTATTAGGGGACCACTAAGGTCTATATAAAAGAGACTTCAGATACAGTATTAGGGGACCACTAAGGTCTATATAAAAGAGACTTCAGATACAGTATTAGGGGACCACTAAGGTCTATATTTCATACTTTTACTTCAGTAACGTGTTGAATGCAGGACTTAAGGCTGAGTTGTTGTGTCTGTTGCAGGAGAGAGAGGTTTTTGATGTCGCCTACGGAATAAACAGACGAGAGAAATCAAAGCAGAGCTGCGTCTCTCGCGCCACCTGTCTCTGCAGACCACACCTGCACAGCTGTCAGCTGGGTGACCCCGAACGCTGCCGGGGTCACAGGTCACCAGCCAAGAGACAGCGGGGGCGGCAGGAGCCACGGGGGTCACAGTCTGTTTTACAAGCTACACAAACAACACACACACACACACACACACACACACAGCGAGAGACACACACACACACACACACACACACACAGCGAGAGAGACACACACACACACACACACACACAGCGAGAGACACACACACACACACACACACACACCAGACACAATACACACACACACACACACACACAGACACACACACACACACACACAGACACAGAGACACACACAAACACACACACACACACACACAGAGACACACAGAACACACACACACACACACACACACACACACACACAGAGACACACAAACACACACACACACACACACACACACACACACACACAGACACACACAAACACACACACACACACACACACACACACACACACACAGAGACACACACACACACACACACAAACACAGACACATAGACACACAGAGAGACACACACACACACACACACACACACAGACACACAGAGACACACACACACACACACACAGACACAAACACACACACACACACACACACACACACACACACACACACACACACAGCTGAGGTGAATAACCAGCCAGGTGAGTCAGAGAGCCGACCTCTGCCTGCTGATTCCAGCTTCATGAGACATTTTAAAAAGCTCGTCCGGTGATTTATGGCGCCATTAAAGAGCAGGTCAGCTATTTAATCATTACATCATTACATAACCAAACACACGGTCTATTAAAACAGAGAGCAGGTCAGATATTTAATCATTACATCACCAAACACAAGGTGTGGTCAGATATTTAATCATTACATAACCAAACACACGGTCTATTAAAACAGAGAGCAGGTCAGATATTTAATCATTACATCACCAAACACAAGGTGTGGTCAGATATTTAATCATTACATAACCAAACACACAGCCTATTAAAACAGAGAGCAGCAGCAGCTTCCTTACAGTCAGACGCTGATGCACCGGAAATACATCACACACAACAGAGCTGCAGGGAGAGGGGGATGGAGAGAGGGATGGAGGGAACAAGAGAGAGGGATGGAGGGAACAAGATAAAGGAAACAAGAGAGAGAAAACAAGAGAGGGATGGAGGGAACAAGAGAGGGATGGAGGGAACAAGAGAGAGGATGGAGGGAACAAGAGAGAGGGATGGAGGGAACAAGAGAGAGGGATGGAGGGAACAAGAGAGAGGGATGGAGGGAACAAGAGAGAGGGATGGAGGGAACAAGAGAGAGGGATGGAGGGAACAAGAGAGAGGGATGGAGGGAAACAAGAGAGAGGATGGAGGGAACAAGAGAGGGATGGAGGGAATAAGAGAGAGGATGAGGGAACAAGAGAGAGGATGGAGGGAACAAGAGAGGGATGGAGGGAACAAGAGGGGGATGGAGGGAACAAGAGAGAGGGATGGAGGGAACAAGAGAGAGGGATGGAGGGAAACAAGAGAGAGGGATGGAGGAAACAAGAGAGAGTGGGATGGAGGAACAAGAGAGAGGATGGAGGAACAAGAGAGGGATGGAGGGAACAAGAGAGAAGATGGAGGGAACAAGAGAGGGAACAAGAAAGAGGATGGAGGGAATAAGAGAGAGGGGGATGGAGAGAGGGATGTAGGGAACAAGAGAGAGGGATGTAGGGAACAAGAGAGAGGATGGAGGGAACAAGAGAAAGGAAACAAGAGAGAGGGGGAGGGAACAAGAGAGGGATGGCAGGAACAAGAGAGAGGGAACAAGAAAGAGGATGGAGGGAATAAGAGAGAGGGGGAGGGAACAAGAGAGAGGAAACGAGAGAGGGATGGAGGGAACAAGAGAAGGATGGAGGGAACAAGAGAGAGGATGGAGGGAACAAGAGAGAGGAAACAAGAGAGGGATGGAGGGAACAAGAGAGAGGGATGGAGGGAAGAGAGGAAACAAGAGAGGGATGGAGGGAACAAGAGAGAGGAAACAAGAGAGGGATGGAACAAGAGAAAGGAAACAAGAGAGAGGGAGGGAACAAGAGAGAGGATGGAGGGAACAAGAGAAAGGAAACGAGAGAGGGATGGAGGGAACAAGAGAGAGGATGGAGGGAACAAGAGAGGAAACAGAGGGAGGAAACAAGAGAGGAACAAGAGAGAAGGAACAAGAGTGGGGATGGAGGAACAGGAAAAGGAAACAAGAGAGGGTGGAGGAAAGAGAGAGGGATGGAATCAAACCTTATGAGCAAAACTGGAACAGGAATCAAACCCATGATCTCCAGAGAGCAACATGGAACCAAACCCATGACTTGTGAGAGCTCTGGAGAAACTGAAGAGGCCAAACCATGAGTAGCCCGGCGCCTAGGCCTGGTATAGTAGACTTCACTATGAATACATGGTGGCAGCGTGTATGCATGGACTGTGCGCAGAATAGACACACACGCCCGGGTAGCCCCACAGCCCTGCCACTGCACTCGTCCCTTCCACATTCTCTATTTTATGTGTGTTGGTGTGGGAGACAGAGAGACAGAGAGGAGAGAGACAGAGAGAGAGAGACAGAGGGGAGGAGAGAGAGAGAGAGAGAGAGAGAGAGAGACGGGAGAGAGACAGAGAGAGGAGAGAGAGAGAGAGAGAGACAGGGAGAGAGAGACAGAGAGAGAGAGAGAGAGACAGGGAGAGAGACAGAGAGAGAGAGAGAGAGACAGAGAGAGAGACAGAGAGACAGAGAGAGAGAGACAGAGAGAGAGAGAGAGTGAGACAGAGAGAGAGAGAGAGAGAGAGACAGAGAGACAGAGAGAGGGAGACAGAGAGAGAGAGACAGAGAGAGAGAGAGAGAGAGACAGAGAGAGAGAGAGCCAGACAGAGAGAGAGAGACAGAGAGAGAGAGAGAGAGAGAGAGAGAGACAGAGAGACAGAGAGAGAGACAGAGAGAGACAGAGAGAGAGACAGAGAGAGAGAGAGAGAGAGAGAGAGAGAGAGAGAGACAGAGAGAGAGAGAGAGAGACAGAGAGAGACAGAGAGAGAGAGAGACAGAGAGAGAGAGAGAGAGAGAGAGAGAG
>NC_053133.1:26638967-26646467 GCF_010015445.1 Perca fluviatilis
TAGATAGGTGGGGTCTCCCCTAGCTGTAGATAGGTGGGGTCTCCCCTAGCTGTAGATAGGTGGGGTCTCCTCTAGCTGTAGATAGGGGGGCCAACGCATTTTTTGTGCATGCATCGTTTTAGTCCGGTGCAACACCTGCAGCGCCGCCGCTAGTTAGCTTAGCGTAGTGAATGGAATCCTATGTTGCCGGTTAGCATGTTGTGAGTAAAAGTGAGCCAACAAAAGACAAAAAAAACAACCTAATTACTTGCACTGAGACAAATAATGAGTTGTCCCACCTATCTACAGCCAGGGGAGACCGTGATAAGAACTATTTCAACAAACGGTGGCGTATCCCTTTAATTACAAATCTGACTCAGGGCCCTATCTTGCACCCGGCAGGTTTGTGTTGTAGCCCCCAACGCACCACACTGTGGAAAATCGCCCCGATTGCTATTTCCCCCTGCATGCTTATACTACTACTTCTTTTCGTGCCACCCACAAAACACACAGCTTGAGCTTGTTTACGTCAGACGCATAACAGACACATATGCACACGTCCGGTCAGCAGACAGCGATCAGATCTCCCTCCCTCTACCTCGTCCCTCACCTCCGAGCCCTCGCTCTGCTCCTCCCTCTCTTCCTCCTCCTCCTCCTCCTCCTCTTCTTCCTCCTCCTCCTCCTCCTCTTCCTCCTCTTCCTCTGGGAACTCCACGTCAGACTCTCCGGGGGCGATGGGGACGCTGATGGTCAGGTTGGGGTTGGTCATGTAGCTGTCGTCCTCCGGCACCACGTACTTCTCTACGTGACGGCCTGGGGACAGACACACAGACACATGCAAGTCCAGATCAATTCAATAATTTAGTCCACATGTGTCAAACTCATAGACAGCATATATAAGAGTGGACCAACAGAGCCCGTGTCTCTGGAGGGAGACCAGTGAAGGATATTAGAAGTCTCTTTCCCGGTGCTGGCTGAGCGTTACTGAGCAGCCTCCAACTGAGCTTGAAGACGTAGATGTGACGTGAGCAACCTGTCTGAAAGTGTGAAGTCTTCTGGTAGCTGTGCCGAGAGAAATCTCAATCATTCCCAATCTTACAGAGACGGAGAGCGTAGGTATTTAATTTAATTTGCAGCCAGGGTCAGTCTAGCAACTCTGCGTTGGCTTGCGAGCTGGAAAAACCAAACTCTAGTCAGGCCAATCACATCGTGTATAGAGTCAGTGGGCGGGGCTTATGGCTGCTGCTGCTGCTGGGAACATCGGTCTTCTGGAAGACTTGGAGTTAAGCTATAAACGCACCTGCACCAGGCGCTTCATGCCGTGCGCTTAGATCGTTAAAGGTCCCATGACATGGAGCTCTTTGGATGCTTTTATATAGGCCTTAGTGGTCCCCTAATACTGTGTCTGAAGTCTCTTTTATATAGGCCTTAGTGGTCCCCTAATACTGTATCTGAAGTCTCTTTTATATAGGCCTTAGTGGTCCTCTAATACTGTGTCTGAAGTCTCTTTTATATAGGCCTTAGTGGTCCCCTAATACTGTATCTGAAGTCTCTTTTATATAGGCCTTAGTGGTCCTCTAATACTGTATCTGAAGTCTCTTTTATATAGGCCTTAGTGGTCCTCTAATACTGTATCTGAAGTCTCTTTTATATAGGCCTTAGTGGTCCTCTAATACTGTATCTGAAGTCTCTTTTATATAGGCCTTAGTGGTCCCCTAATACTGTATCTGAAGTCTCTTTTATATAGGCCTTAGTGGTCCCCTAATACTGTATCTGAAGTCTCTTTTATATAGGCCTTAGTGGTCCTCTAATACTGTGTCTGAAGTCTCTTTTATATAGGCCTTAGTGGTCCTCTAATACTGTATCTGAAGTCTCTTTTATATAGGCCTTAGTGGTCCTCTAATACTGTATCTGAAGTCTCTTTTATATAGACCTTAGTGGTCCCCTAATACTGTATCTGAAGTCTCTTTTATATAGGCCTTAGTGGTCCTCTAATACTGTATCTGAAGTCTCTTTTATATAGACCTTAGTGGTCCCCTAATACTGTATCTGAAGTCTCTTTTATATAGGCCTTAGTGGTCCTCTAATACTGTATCTGAAGTCTCTTTTATATAGGCCTTAGTGGTCCTCTAATACTGTATCTGAAGTCTCTTTTATATAGGCCTTAGTGGTCCTTGACCAACTGCCACTTTGCTCGTCTGAAAGCCATGATGTCTCTCTCTCTCTCTCATGGGGGGGCCAAATTCTCTGGGCGGGCAAAGCAGAGAAAGGGGAGGTAACCTTGCTCCTTATGACCTCATAAGGAGAAGATTCCTGATTGGTCCATCTGAGCTTTCATTTTCTCAAAGGCAGAGCAGGATACCCAGGGCTCGGTTTACACCTATCACCATTTCTAGCCACTGGGGGACCATAGGCAGGCTGGGGGGAACTCATATTAATGTTAAAAAACCTCATGAAGTGAAATTTTCATGCTATGGGACCTTTAAAATAGGGCCATAAAACTCCCTAACTAATGAGGAATCTCTGTTGCATTAAAACAAACGAAGATCAGAGCTGGAAGAAGTATTCAAATCCTTTACTGCAGTTGAATCACTAATACCCACACTGTGAAAATACTACTACTGCTAACGCTGGACTGCGCCAGAGTGGTTTCCCCCTGTCTTCATGCTAAGCTATCTGGATCTGCAGATCCGTTCATAACAAAGTGTGTTTGTGCATGGGCGTCAGTTTGGTTTGAAATGTGCTGGGGACAGAGATGCATTCGGAAATGCATTTTCACAAGGGCTGGGTACAATGACGCATTCATTTTATTTATTTTTCTCTTTCGCGCAGGTCATGTTTTGAAAGACGCTGTCCTGTAGCTTACTAATGTAAATGAATAAAAAATGTATACAAAAATGTGATGATGTCATGTTATGAAGAGGAAAGCCTTAAAGGTGCCCTGCCAGGCGTATTTCATGACTTTGTGGTGATGTCTGAAGGTCTACCGTGGACTCTGTAACCTTGGTTACCTTGTTTCAAGCCATTCTAGCGCGGTATAGAAAGCCTGCAGGAAGACTCAGCTCGATTTCTGCCAGTTCTCATTAATATTCAACGAGCTAAGCTGTTTGAATCTGATTGGCTAACAGCTAGCCAATGAGAGCCTGGCTGTCAGAATCCTTTACCCAGCGCAACTGGGCGAGCTCATGAATAGTAATGAGCTCAGGCAGTATGATGTCAGACTGACCAAAGTTAGTGAGATGCACTTTGTGTGTGTGTGTGTGTGTGTGTGTGTGTGTGTGTGTGTGTGTGTGTGTGTGTGTGTGTGTGTGTGTGTGTTACCTATGACGGCTCCGTTGGCCTCGGTGTGGATGGTACTCAGGCGTTTGAGCTTCATCATGGCTTTGGCCTCTTTCCTCTTCTGGCGACGGCGCTTCAGGTTCCCGTTGAAGAAATCCACCACCTGCATCGCACGGAGAAAACGAAACAGAGCAGCCGGTTCTCATGCACCGTTCCAACAAACGGCTACGGAAAGTAAAGCACTGTAATTGGTAATGTATTTATTAACCGTTTGTAGGCTAAATTAAACTATAAAGCCCGCTACACTTAACCCGCCTTAAATTCGTAGGATATCATATGAATCGGCATACATTTCCGTACGCTTACGTGGGAACCATAGGCGCCGATACCACGGGTGCTCCACGGAAAATACTAATAGTGCGTTCTATTATTTATCCGTGTCGGACTTCCGACTAGGAAAACATACGTTGCCTAGCAACAAGCACCAAAGCGTCACTTTTCCTCGGATTTCCGAGCTCGGAACTCGGACAACCGTGAGGACACCGAGCAAGAATTCCGATACGGATTCCAAGATGGCAGCGCCCTGTGTAACTTGTAGGTATGAATTGTTGTCATTGTTTTTGGACCACTTTGGCTTTTTAAATGAAGATTTCAATCACTCGTATTACAGCAATTCCTTACTATGTCCGTTTCACTGCCTGTTAGTAGTGGAATCGGTCTTGTTGTGAGCGCAATATTGAATGAAGCCTTGTTTGCTAACGTGGCTAGCGTTGCTAACTCGGCCAGTGCTACCCTAGCAACAGCTTTCCGTGTGGTGTCCATGTTTTTTCTCCGAACGGACGCGCAAAACATACCAGAACGCTTGAAGTGTGGAAGTGACGTCATATCCGAGGTCCGAGTCGGTTCGTTGAGAATAATAGAACGCACCATAAGCACCCTATGTGTGCCAGACTGCCAGTAGGCTACATTCATTTAAAATGAAACATTGCAGTTGGTGCTGAGTGGAGCGTCTGTCATAGTGTGATCGGTTATGTCGGTTGTCAATGATTCTTAATTCCCCACGAAGCTGATCGCGGTTACGTGTCAGTTAAACTTCTCATCTCCAGTCCTATCTGTATCTGTGAGAAGTGGCGCTGTCCTGAGTTGAAAGATAGTCTACTTTACGGCTAAATTTATATGGTTCATTCAGTATATCCATATTTATTCTGTTTTTCTTATTATATATTCTGTTAATACACTGCATATTGCACATATCTGTACATGCTGTTCATACATTGTTCATATTACATAGCCATATTTATTCTGCTCTTATAACACTGCAATATATTTCTTTTCCTGCCTACGCACCACCTGTCTATGCTTGTATATCACATTGCACTTGGACGCAAACTGCATTTCGCTGTCTTTGTACTTGTACTCTGCACAATCACACAGGTTTACGCCCATGGACAGTACACTGCCTGTCAGACAGACAGGTACCTGTGTGCGGCACCAGGCCAGGCCTCTGGTGATCCTGTGGATGGCGATGTGCAGGTTATTCATCTCGCCGTCGTCGTCCGGGGCCGACAGGTTGTCCGAGCTGAAGCTGCTGAGCAGCAGAGCCAGGAAGAGGTTCAGCAGCTGCAGACACACAGACAGAGGAAGGACAGAGTCAGTTCCATCTTTGTTCAGGGCCGCTTGATGATGGAAAAAAATATAAATCACGATTATTTTGGTCAATATTGAAATCTGCGATAATTTAACACTATTACTCGTTGGCTTCTGGAATGATGTTGCAATTATTGAACTTAAAAAACAGTGGAAAAAGTTAAATAAATCACAGTTGTATGTAAAATACATACATACAACTGTGAAATTTGCCTCAATACTTACTACAATACTAAATTTTATTTTTCAATTCAGAACACAAGAGAAAATAAGAGTTTACTTGCAAAACGTAATCAGCTAAATAATAGTTTTTCTCGATTATTCAGTTTTTGTGATCACTGGGAGCTGAAATCATAATCACGATTAAATTTTGATTATTTGCACTGCCCTAGCTTTGTTTTAGGTATTTTTCAACCCGGATCCCTATTTTCCTATGCATTGGTGTCTAAGTGTAGCCTGACGTGGTCATACTCATACTCGGATGCTGCTCCGTTGGGCTGTGATTATGGGGCGTGTTTCAACTCAACCAGGAAAGAAAAATGCCTCTGCACTCTATTGGATAGACCTACAACCAATCAGAGCAACAGATAGACCTACAACCAATCAGAGCATCCCCCCATCTTCTTAGCGACCATCGGGGCCAGCTGATAACAGCTCTGGTTGGAGCATAGTTGCTCCACAACGGATCAAGTTCAGACCTGAACTTACCTACTCAAATGTTGTGGGCGGGGCCAAGTTCGGCTGGCATCCAGGCTAGGGCAATAAACCTACACGGACCCTATTTTCCTATGCATTGGTGTCTAAGTGACTAATGTGAACAACAATCTTTGAAAGCGGTCCATTAATTAAGCAAGACCGCCGCAAATATTCAGTGCAAAACTAAGGTTTGACTGAAGACAGCAACTCTCGATTGCAGATTGTACAACACAGCACTGAATGGAACAGTAGCCAAGTCTCTCGAGTCTGCCGTTGGCTGTGCATGCACACCAAAAAGAGATGTGTTAAAAATGACACAACACGTGTAGTCCCTGAACACACTCACCACATGTGTTAAAATTCTACACACATTGTGTAGTTGTGTCATCTCTTTTTAGAGTGTATTCTCAAAGACTTCGGTAAGGAGACAATAAAAAGGTTTTTTTAGATGTAGAAGTTTTAATTAGATGTAAATACTTAAAATTTCCTGTTCCCGCCAAAGGTGAAAGAAATGCAATTTAAAATTATTAATAGGATTTATCCCACTAATGATTTCTTAAAACAGAGATTTAAAATGGATGTAGGAAACTGTACACTGCAAAAAGAGATGTGTTAAAAATGACACCACATGTGTAGAATTTTAACACATGTGGTGAGTGTGTTCAGGGACTACACGTGTCGTTTTTAACACATCTCTTTTTGCAGTGTGCGCTCTACATCACAGTGAGTGTTTTGTACCTTATTTTATTGTTTTTAAGGTATTGCGTACACCGCGCGTTATTAGGGAACCCACGCAACCTCGAGGCAAGGCCCGTCCTTCAATAGCATTCACGCACTACTATTGAAAGTACTATTGAAAATAACAAAACAAGCTGAAATGTTGTTTCAGCCCTGAATTAAACTCTTTTTCTTTGGACAAATCAGCCCAAAATGGCCACATTACTTAGGAGGTCACTGTGGTGCAGGGAACCAGTGTGCTAGTGTTAGGGTGAGGGGCTGAATTAATGATATATATTTTTTTTTAAATGACATTGATAGGTTGAGGGGCTGAATTAATGATTTTTTTTTTTTTTAAATGACATTGATTTTGCCCTTTTTGTAGCCTCTTCCAATAGTCTCTTACAGCAGTGCAAGCTTTAGAAAAATATGCTTGCAACTTTGTGTGTTTCTTCCCCACAAGTATGTTGATTGGATTTTCTGTATGTCTGACTCACTTTGACTTACAAAAGTAATAATTGTGGATTGGGAGATCAGATGTTTGTTCAAGAAAAGATGTGAAGAAGAGGAAATTAGAGATGCACCGATTGCAACTTTCTAGGCCGATTTCCGATTTTCTTTGAGTTAGGCCGGCCGATACCGATTTTAGCCGATTCCGATTTCATTTTTTCTAACCACTTTACAGCACACACAAATATTTACTTTTCTTTAACGTCCAGGAACCTGAGGCCATTTTTACAATTCCTTTTCCGTCTGGTTTTATTTTCTAAAAAAGCTTGTAAAACATCAACCCTGTTGTCTATAGTCAATCAATGTACATCATTTTCTTTCAGGAAAAACTGGGCTATTAGCATATTTGAGCTGTAGTGAGGTCAATTGAAAGTAAAAAAAAGGTTATATGACCTTAAAAACAAATAAATAAATAAAATGGGAAAATTAATCTCACAGATATTTATTGATATCACACACAGAACAATAAAAGCTAAGCCAATCTCCTGTCTAAATCACTTCCCATATGTCTTGGGTGTCAAACTGTGAAGAAATAAACATTATAACTTATATAGTTGACAAAATATATACAATTTTTCAAAAAAAGGCCAATAATCAAAATAATAATGTTCAAATGTATTGATATCACACACACAGCAAGCATTTGTGTTGTCTAAAACGGTTATCCTATAT
>NC_053133.1:26651467-26656467 GCF_010015445.1 Perca fluviatilis
CTGGTTCGAAAGGGTTGTACTTAGTGTCTTCATTAATCAGAGGTGTGTTTTGGGCGTAACATGCAATCAACCAATCAGAGAGCAGCTCCCATTCCCTTTAAAAGCCAGGCGCGTTTGGACCTTGGAGCATTGCTGTTATGATGGAGGATTTGCACCGAGATGTTTTTATTTGTAATCGTTCTGGTCCTCCTTTTTGAAGGCGGTCTCAAAGCTCTTAGTCCTGTCCCAAGGAGAGAGGAAGGATCTCTGGGGAGCTATGAGCGAGGATGGAGGAGGGATCTCTGGGGAGCTATGAGCGAGGATGGAGGAGGGATCTCTGAGGAGCTATGAGCGAGGATGGAGGAGGGATCTCTGAGGAGCTATGAGAGAGGATGGAGGAGGGATCTCTGAGGAGCTATGAGCAAGGATGGAGGAGGGATCTCTGAGGAGCTATGAGAGAGGATGGAGGAGGGATCTCTGAGGAGCTGAGTGAGGATGGAGGAGGAGGGATCTCTGGGGAGCTATGGTGGGGTGGAGGAGGGATCTGGGGGAGCTATGGTAGGAGGATGGAGGAGGGATCTCTGGGGGAGCTATGAGTGAGGATGGAGGAGGGATCTCTGAGGAGCTATGAGTGAGGATGGAGGAGGGATCTCTGAGGAGCTATGAGTGAGGATGGAGGAGGGATCTCTGAGGAGCTAAGAGTGAGGATGGAGGAGGGATCTCTGAGGAGCTAAGAGTGAGGATGGAGGAGGGATCTCTGAGGAGCTATGATCGAGGATGGAGGAGGGATCTCTGAGGAGCTATGATCGAGGATGGAGGAGGGATCTCTGGGGAGCTATGAGCGAGGATGGAGGAGGGATCTCTGAGGAGCTATGGCAGGATGGGGAGGATCTCTGAGGAGCTTGAGAATGGAGGAGGGATCTTGAGGTGAGATGGAGGAGGGATCTCTGGGGAGCTATGAGTGAGGATGGAGGAGGGATCTCTGGGGAGCTATGAGTGAGGATGGAGGAGGGATCTCTGAGGAGCTATGAGTGAGGATGGAGGAGGGATCTCTGGGGAGCTATGAGTGAGGATGGAGGAGGGATCTCTGAGGGAGCTATGGTGAGGGTGGGAGGGTAGAGAGCTATGAGGAGGTGGGGTTGGGATGGAGGGGTCTCTGAGGAGCTAAGAGTGAGGATGGAGGAGGGATCTCTGAGGAGCTATGGTCGAGGATGGAGGAGGGATCTCTGAGGAGCTATAGGTCGAGGATGGAGGAGGGATCTCTGCGGGAGCTATGAGCGATGGAGGAGGGATCTCTGAGGAGCTATGAGTGAGGATGGATCTCTGGGGAGCTATGAGCGAGGATGGAGGAGGGATCTCTGGGGGAGCTATGAGCGAGGATGGAGGGAGGGATCTCTGGGGGGCATGAGTGAGGATGGGGGAGGGATCTGAGGAGCTATAGCGAAGGGAATGGAGGAGGGATCTCTGGGGAGCTATGAGAGAGGATGGAAGAGGGATCTCTGGGGAGCTATGAGAGAGGATGGAGGAGGGATCTCTGAGGGCGCCTGGCGAGGATGGGAGGGAGGGATCTCTGAGGAGCTATGAGTGAGGATGGAGGAGGGATCTCCTGAGGAGCTATGAGTGAGGATGGAGGAGGGATCTCTGAGGAGCTATGATCGAGGATGGAGGAGGGATCTCTGAGGAGCTATGAGTGAGAATGGAGGAGGGATCTTTGAGGAGCTATGAGCGAGGATGGAGGAGGGATCTCTGAGGAGCTATGAGTGAGGATGGAGGAGGGATCTTTGAGGAGCTATGAGCGAGGATGGAGGAGGGATCTCTGAGGAGCTATGAGTGAGGATGGAGGAGGAATGTCTGAGGAGCTATGAGCGAGGATGGAGGAGGGATCTCTGAGGAGCTATGAGAGAGGATGGAGAAGGGATCTCTGGGGAGCTATGAGCGAGGATGGAGGAGGGATCTCTGGGGAGCTATCAGAGCCGGCTCAACCCATAAGCGAACTAAGCGTCTGCTTAGGGCCCCGTGGCTACCAGAGGGTCCCCAGGAGCGCTTGAAATGTCCCACAATAGAGCTCATAACAGAGCCGGTCTATTTAAAGATAGTTTTGCTGCTAATAGGGTCTCACATTAGTCTTTTAGTGTACATTATGAGTGCTTAAACTAATATTTACAATACACACAAGTTGGTTTAGTGCCAAGTGCAGTGGCAACACGTTACAATGTGGCGAGTCCCCCAAACCAAATCCTGCTTAGGGCCCCCCAAAAGTCTAGGGCCGGCCCTGGGAGCTGTGAGCGAAGATACAGAGAGCAGCCTTCCTGGACGCCGTGCAGCTGAAAGCCGTTGCCGACTCCGCCCCAAACAGCTGACGAATTCACGTGACGCTTCAGAGGAGAGGACGTCTCATCCAATCTTAAAATTACATTTCCTCGTTTCCTCTCTCCTCGCAAGGAAGGGAGGCAAGTGGAGGAAACATGGATGCAATTTAAGGACCTGAGACGTAGCCAGAGTTTGAGAGAGAAAGTGTGTTTGTGTGTGTGTGTCAATGCATCAGTAGCGGATGTATTTATATTTGATGACAGTAACAGCCATCTGTGTGTGTGTGTGTGTGTGTGTGTGTGTGTGTGTGTGTGTGTGTGTGTGTGTGTGTGTGTGTGTGTGTGTGTGTGTGTGTGTGTCAGTTTCCGGAGCAGCGGACCACCTGATCCCCCCAAATTCACCTCGTTTAAATCATTAAGCGGATCGTACCAATTAGCTTGGGGAAGTGGGCCAACCCTCCACCCCTCGCACGCTCCCCCACCCCCACCCCCACACACACACACACACACACACACAAAACAAAAACAAAAAAAAAAAAAAAAAACAAAAAAAAACAAACACACACACACACACACACACTATACTACACACACACGCCGCACATGCCCATAGCATGCACGCCTACGCGCTCTGTGAAACGAGGAAGACCAAGGACAGCTGAGCCACGATTACATGTCATATTTCTTCTCGCTGTCACCGTTTTTAATTTTGATTTGATCACATGTCTTTCACTGTCTGTGAGGGACTGTCAGTTTCTCTTTAAAAAAGTGCAACAAAAATAAATCATATTCATTATTTTTCGACTTCTTAGGATGGCTTCTCATTATAAGAGTTTACGTCCACTATCGTTTAACCTGCTGATTATTTTCCCGATTATTCAATTCATCGTTTCGGGGGTTTAAAATATCAGAAAAATAGGGGAAAAAAAATCCATCCCAGTTTCTCAAAGTGCACGCAATATGTCTTTAAATGTCTTGTATTGTCCAAAACCCCAAAGCTATCCAGTTTATTATGACATAAAACAGAGAAAGCTGCATTTTTCCGCCTTTTTTTTCAATTAAAATAGCATTCACTATTCATAGATTATCAAAATAGTTGCTGAAAAAACAACAACGTTGAGAAGTGTGGAGAATAGAAAGTGATGGCACATGCTGAGGAAGGAACGCCGCCCAAAACGCCAGACGTGTGGATGGATGAAAAGTTCTATTTGTATAATTTAATTTAATTAATTAATTATTCTCTTTTGCTAACGTTAGATATTTACACATCAGCTAAAAGACACATTTAGCATCACCGAGATTAGTTTTGTTGGGGCGTTCGCGGACGTTAGCTTCTCTGTGTCGACAGATCTGGTGAGAGTAATGCCATTCTAGTGTCAGAATGTTCTGGACCTACAGTACAGGCCAAACGTTTGGACACACCTTCTCATTCAATGTGTTTCCGATTCTCACTGAAGGCATCAAAACTATGAATGAACACATATGGAATTACTGTATGTACTTAACAAAAAAGTGTGAAATAACTGAAAACATGTCTTATATTTTAGATTCTTCAAAGTATCCACTCTTTGTTTTTTTATTAATAAGGGAAAAACTTCCACTAATGAACCCTGACAAAGCACACCTGTGAAGGTAAAACCATTTCAGGTGACTACCTCATGAAGCTCATTGAGAGAACACCAAGGGTTTGCAGAGTTATCAAAAAAAGCAAAGGGTGGCTACTTTGAAGAATCTAAAATATAAGACATGTTTTCAGTTATTTCACACTTTTTTGTTAAGTACATAATTCCATATGTGTTCATTCATAGTTTTGATGCCTTCAGTGAGAATCTACAATGGAAATAGTGATGAAAATAAAAAGGAAACGCATTGAATGAGAAGGTGTGTCCAAACTTTTGGCCTGTACTGTATTCATGTTTAACATGGGATTTCATTTTATCAATGGGAAACATCCATGTGTCCAGACAAGGCTAGCAGCAGCAGCAGCAGACACGTTTCTGGTGTGTAAACGCCACGCAGCCAGTGTGTAACCGGCCTAAGAGAGCATTTAGCAGCTAAAGAGACGAACGGATTGCATCTCTGTTACAGCCAATGACTGCGAGCGAAGTAAATACAAAAGTACCGCGAATGAAGTAGAGAAAAAAAGAGGTATAAAATGAAGTAAATAAACAGTACAGAGTATACTTCATCCACACGGAAACATTCACAGCTCTGAATTAGAGTAAAGTTGAACAGGTAGTCCAGGAAACAGCTGCTGCCCTGGACAGCATCTCGCTCGCACGCTCGCACGCACGCCTGAAGAACTACAGCATCCACAGAGCCGAGTGGGAGGGGAGGGGGGGGCTGGTGATGAATGAGCAGTAACAAGATCTGTTTTGGGTGCTTCTCCTCGCCACAAGAAACCACCGTGAGCAAAGCCCCTGGGAAAATGTCTTGCAACGTGAGAGAAGAACCAGAGAGAATCACTAATCCACCAGGAGGGAGAGAGGAGGGAGAGAGAGAGAGAGAGAGAGAGAGAGAGAGAGAGAGAGGGAGAGAGAGAGAGAGAGAGAGAGAGAGGGAGTTTATTTTATTTATTGATGATGATGATGATTTTATTTATTGATGACTTCACACACACACCACACACACACACACACCACACACACACCACACACACACACACACCACACACACACACACACACACACACACACACACACACACACACAC
>NC_053133.1:26661467-26668967 GCF_010015445.1 Perca fluviatilis
TTATAACGTGTGTCGTCTCTGAAGTAAAGGTTGGACTACAATAGAGCTGTTTGGAGCAGTTGGTGAACAGTGTTTTCTGTTGGAGATGGTAAGTCCCTTTGGGGTGGACTTTGGGCTTTTTCACTTCGTAAACCTTTAACATGCAGACAAAATATATAATATAACACAATAAAGGAAAGGGAAAAGCCAAAAAGCATAATATGAGCACTTTTAATTCCAAAGGCCAAGGGAACTTTATCAGGAGTATCCTGGATCCATGAAATAACTGGCCTTTAAAAATAAACATCTGCCTGCCTCTATGGGAATTTAACATAGGGGTGTACTGACTTATGCCCCCTGTATTTTAAGGAAGAACATTTATTTATTTACGATACATTATTCATTCACAAAGAAAATTGGTGTCCTTAAAGGTTGGATTTTTCCTAATTTTTTTTTAATTAAGGCATTAAGATCAATTTCCAAAAGAGGATTTTTTTTTAATTCCTCTTTTTAGTCAACTTTAGCATGGGTGTATTCACTTATTGTGAGAACTGTATATTTTGCTGTCAGCACCACATTGACTGCTGCTGTATGAGAGTGCTGTGGAGGGATGTTTGGGTAATAAGCGACTTTGAGTCCATGAAAAGCGCTATATAAATTCAATTTATTATTATTATTATTATTATTAATACACAGCGACCATGAGAGCGGAGTTCAATTCCAAGGGATAACAAAAGACTTTCACCCAGGAAACACCCGTTCGTTTCTCTGGAGTGTTTTAATCCTAAACCACCATCTTCTTCCTAAACTTAACCAGTCATTTTGGTGCCTAAACATGTGATGTGATGCTCAGTTATTGTCGGCTAAACTCTCATGTAACTGGAAACATGAGCGGCTCGCTGGTGTTTTCTTCATGTTGAACAAGCCTAATCACTCATACACACACACACACACACACACACACACACACACACACACACACACACACACACACACACACACACACACACACACAGAACAGAGCACTCATCTTGCCGGAGAAAAGAGGAGAGGAAAGATTTCCTTTCTTCTGATTACCATCTGTCATCTCATCTTACACTGTACAGCCCCCCCACAGACACACAGACACACGCATGTGCGCGCACACACACACACACACACACACACACACACACACACACACACACACACACACACACACACACACACAGCTCATTTTACCCGCCTTACTATAAAATGTACCCCCTGAGCAGCCCGAACACGTCACATTTCTTCACCTCTAAGCGCATCAATCAATCAGTCCTGTGTGTGTGTGTGTGTGTGTGTGTGTGTGTGTGTGTGTGTGTGTTTGTGTGTGTGTCCGTCCTAATCAGAGGGATTCAGAGCAGACAGGAGGCGGTAACTGGAGAAGAGAAAGTACCCTTATCTGATGGTCAGCACACACACACACACACACACACACACACGGCTTTCTAACAAAAGCATAAGTGAGTGTGTGTTTTCTGAGTGTGTGTTTTCTGAGTGTGTGTTTTCTGAGTGTGTGTTTTCTGTGAGTGAGTGTGTGTTTTCTGTAAGTGAGTGTGAGTGTGTGTGTGTTTTCTGTAAGTGAGTGTGTGTGTTTTCTGTAAGTGAGTGTGTGTGTGTGTGTGTTTTCTGTAAGTGAGTGTGTGTGTTTTCTGTAAGTGAGTGTGTGTGTTTTCTGTGAGTGAGTGTGTGTGTTTTCTGTAAGTGAGTGTGTGTGTGTTTTCTGTGAGTGTGTTTGTGTTTGTTTTCTGTAAGTGAGTGTGTTTTCTGAGTGTGTGTTTTCTGTGTGTGTGTGTGTGTGTGTGTGTGTGTTTTCCGTCCTCAGAGGGTTAAACAGACAGGAGGTATATTATTATAACAAGTTTGGAGAACCTCTCCTACGTTCGAAGCACATTCATGTATCGTTAGTGAGCCCTACAGGGCTCAAAGGTCACTCACCACCAGGTTCCCGATGACCATGACCAGCATGAAGACCAGGATGCAGAGCGGCTGACCCGCCACCTCCATGCAGTCCCACATGGTCTCGATCCACTCGCCGCACAGCACGCGAAACACGATGAGGAACGAGTGGAAGAAGTCCTTCATGTGCCAGCGAGGGAGAGTGCAGTCCTTCGAGATCTTACACACACAGTCCTGTCGGGAGGAACCAGAGATACTTTCACAAAATGTAACTAAGTAAGGCCTATATAAAAGAGACTTCAGATACAGTATTAGGGGACCACTAAGGCCTATATAAAAGAGACTTCAGATACAGTATTAGGGGACCACTAAGGCCTATATAAAAGAGACTTCAGATACAGTATTAGGGGACCACTAAGGCCTATATAAAAGAGACTTCAGATACAGTATTAGGGGACCACTAAGGCCTATATAAAAGAGACTTCAGATACAGTATTAGGGGACCACTAAGGTCTATATAAAAGAGACTTCAGATACAGTATTAGGGGACCACTAAGGTCTATATAAAAGAGACTTCAGATACAGTATTAGGGGACCACTAAGGCCTATATAAAAGAGACTTCAGATACAGTATTAGGGGACCACTAAGGCCTATATAAAAGAGACTTCAGATACAGTATTAGGGGACCACTAAGGTCTATATAAAAGAGACTTCAGATACAGTATTAGGGGACCACTAAGGCCTATATAAAAGAGACTTCAGATACAGTATTAGGGGACCACTAAGGCCTATATAAAAGAGACTTTAGGGGACCACTAAGGTCTATATAAAAGAGACTTTAGGGGACCACTAAGGCCTATATAAAAGAGACTTCAGATACAGTATTAGGGGACCACTAAGGCCTATATAAAAGAGACTTCAGATACAGTATTAGGGGACCACTAAGGCCTATGTAAAAGAGACTTTAGGGGACCACTAAGGTCTATATAAAAGAGACTTCAGATACAGTATTAGGGGACCACTAAGGTCTATATAAAGAGACTTCAGATACAGTATTAGGGGACCACTAAGGTCTATATAAAAGAGACTTCAGATACAGTATTAGGGGACCACTAAGGCCTATATAAAAGAGACTTCAGATACAGTATTAGGGGACCACTAAGGTCTATATAAAAGAGACTTCAGATACAGTATTAGGGGACCACTAAGGCCTATATAAAAGAGACTTCAGATACAGTATTAGGGGACCACTAAGGTCTATATAAAAGAGACTTCAGATACAGTATTAGGGGACCACTAAGGTCTATATAAAAGAGACTTCAGATACAGTATTAGGGGACCACTAAGGCCTATATAAAAGAGACTTCAGATACAGTATTAGGGGACCACTAAGGTCTATATAAAAGAGACTTCAGATACAGTATTAGGGGACCACTAAGGCCTATATAAAAGAGACTTCAGATACAGTATTAGGGGGACCACTAAGGTCTATATAAAAGAGACTTCAGATACAGTATTAGGGGACCACTAAGGCCTATATAAAAGAGACTTCAGATACAGTATTAGGGGACCACTAAGGCCTATATAAAAGAGACTTCAGATACAGTATTAGGGGACCACTAAGGTCTATATAAAAGAGACTTCAGATACAGTATTAGGGGACCACTAAGGCCTATATAAAAGAGACTTCAGATACAGTATTAGGGGACCACTAAGGTCTATATAAAAAGAGACTTCAGATACAGTATTAGGGGACCACTAAGGTCTATATAAAAGAGACTTCAGATACAGTATTAGGGGACCACTAAGGTCTATATAAAAGAGACTTCAGATACAGTATTAGGGGACCACTAAGGCCTATATAAAAGAGACTTCAGATACAGTATTAGGGGACCACTAAGGTCTATATAAAAGAGACTTCAGATACAGTATTAGGGGACCACTAAGGCCTATATAAAAGAGACTTCAGATACAGTATTAGGGGACCACTAAGGTCTATATAAAAGAGACTTCAGATACAGTATTAGGGGACCACTAAGGCCTATATAAAAGAGACTTCAGATACAGTATTAGGGGACCACTAAGGCCTATATAAAAGAGACTTCAGATACAGTATTAGGGGACCACTAAGGCCTATATAAAAGAGACTTTAGGGGACCACTAAGGTCTATATAAAAGAGACTTCAGATACAGTATTAGGGGACCACTAAGGCCTATATAAAAGAGACTTTAGGGGACCACTAAGGTCTATATAAAAGCATCCAAAGAGCACCATGTCATGGGACCTTTAAAGTGTGGTATTAGTACCTTTACTGAAGTATAAGGGTCTCAATACTTCTTCCAGCGCTTCACAAACCTACATGTACAGATCCAAGCCTTTAAGATTCTCGGTGAGAGTTACCTGGTAGTTTTTACCAAACAGCTGCATGCCGACCACGGCGAAGATGAAGACGATGATGGCGAGGACGAGCGTCAGGTTTCCCAGAGCGCCCATGGAGTTCCCGATGATCTTGATCAGGGTGTTGAGGGTCGGCCACGAGCGAGCCAGCTTGAACACACGAAGCTGGAAGCAAAGAGACACACCGGAAGAGACATTTCAGAATAAAAGGTCAACCTTTTAAAGCGCCCATATTATGCTAATTTTCAGGTCCATAATTGTATTTTAAGGTTGTACCAGAATAGGTTTACATGGTTTAATTTTCAAAAAACACCATATATTTTGTTGTACTGCCCATTGCTGCAGCTCCTCTTTTCACCCTGTGTTCAGGTCTCTGTTTTAGCTACAGAGTGAGACCTCTCAACTACTGTAACATCTTTGATGTCAGTCGTACATGCTCAGTAGCTAGGTAAGGACTATACATGAGCTAGCTAGCTGTTTCTCCAACTTCGGCCGGTACAAGGCAGGATTAGGAATACCTGCAGAACAGGGACATGTGAGTAGTTCTATACAATTTATTTAGTATATTAGGGTGAATTAGTGTGTGTTGTAGCAGTGTTTTGCCATTGAGAACGAGCTAGCATGCTAGGGCTAGCATGCTAACAGTTAGCCCCCTTGGCCCCTCGTTTCGGCTAGTGACGTAGAAAGCCGTGCAGATTTTGACCAGCTCACACGGAGACTGAAGGCAGGGGACCACTAAGGTCTATATAAAAGAGACTTCAGATACAGTATTAGGGGACCACTAAGGCCTATATAAAAGAGACTTCAGATACAGTATTAGAGGACCACTAAGGTCTATATAAAAGAGACTTCAGATACAGTATTAGGAGACCACTAAGGTCTATATAAAAGAGACTTCAGATACAGTATTAGGAGACCACTAAGGTCTATATAAAAGAGACTTCAGATACAGTTTTAGGGGACCACTAAGGCCTATATAAAAGAGACTTCAGATACAGTATTAGGAGACCACTAAGGTCTATATAAAAGAGACTTCAGATACAGTATTAGGAGACCACTAAGGTCTATATAAAAGATACTTCAGATACAGTATTAGGGGACCACTAAGGTCTATATAAAAGAGACTTCAGATAAAGTATTAGGGGACCACTAAGGCCTATATAAAAGAGACTTCAGATACAGCATTAGGGGACCACTAAGGCCTATATAAAAGAGACTTCAGATACAGTATTAGGGGACCACTAAGGCCTATATAAAAGAGACTTCAGATACAGCATTAGGGGACCACTAAGGCCTATATAAAAGAGACTTCAGATACAGTATTAGGGGACCACTAAGGTCTATATAAAAGAGACTTCAGATACAGTATTAGGGGGACCACTAAGGCCTATAAAAAAGAGACTTCAGATACAGTATTAGGGGACCACTAAGGTCTATATAAAAGAGACTTCAGATACAGTATTAGGGGACCACTAAGGCCTATATAAAAGAGACTTCAGATACAGTATTAGGGGACCACTAAGGTCTATATAAAAGAGACTTCAGATACAGTATTAGGGGACCACTAAGGCCTATATAAAAGAGACTTCAGATACAGTATTAGGGTACTACTAAGGCCTATATAAAAGCATCCAAAAAGCAGCATGTCATGGGACCTTTAAAGACAAAAATGTAGTGGTGAGTTGTCAATTATGTGCAGGTGTAAAGAAGCTATCCATATCTAAAAGTAGCAATTCAAATCTTATGAAGCACCAGTTGAAGCAACACGCTTTGACAAAGCTAGTAGCGAAAGAGCCCAGCCCTACGGAGGCTGAGGGCGCCACTCCACGCAAACAACCAAAGCTGTATTTTACACGGACTTTCACTGCAGCCGATAAGCCATGCAGAGCTGAAGAAATTGATTGCTGGGTATGTTGTCGATGACATGCATCCTCTGTCAACTGTCGAGTCAGTTGCCTTCAGGCAACTAATAAGCAAAATGCCAGTGACAAATGGAGGCTCGGGGCACATGTGCAGGAAGATGTTTTCCAGCTATTTAGACAGAGGATATGTTAAAATGCAGGTTGAGCTAAAAAAAACTACTTTACAATATTTAATTGGGCCTAATTTGGTAAGAAAAAACTGTTATATAAATGAATATTAAAAGGGACTTTTGTACTACTGCTTGATTTGAAGGCCTGATGCCCTGTTGATTACTATAAATAGGTCTAAAAATCATATTTATTGTGTTTGACTCTTCAGTACTGTTTATATTTACAATTAAAAAAACATACATAAAAGTAACTTAGAAGTTACTTTCCCTAGTAACTAATTACTTTTGATATACAGTAATTGGTAAAGCATTTCAATTACTTCTAAAAGAAGTAACAAGTAACTGTAAATGATTATTAATTTGCAGTAACTTTCCCAACACGGGAATATATATGAAGTAATGTACAGTAGTTTTATTTATTTATGCCATTGTGCAACATATTCAATTTTACTGTATTCTATGTATTGATGTGTGTATGTTATGTGTTAGATAAATAGCGCTGTAGATGTCTGGTTCAATGTTTGTGTTGTGGATCTCGGGCCTGTCACTGCCCGATGTGAGTGAAGTGCAGATGTGAGTCGCGCATGCTCAGATTTAAACGGTTTACGGCATAACGTGTCATACTGAAATTTGTGAAATCGTTTCTCTTTATATACAATAACAGAAGATGGTAATCATTTCAAAAACGTAGCTATCTATGATTGTTAGATTGCTAACGTTAGCTCAAAACGCCATTCAAGTGACAGCCTTTGTTGTATTAGATTGCTAACGTTAGCTCATAGACTGTGCGTTAGCTCAAAAATCCGTTAGCATCTCGGAGGCTACTTTTTGCAAAGTGACTCACATCGGGCAGCGACAGGTACGTTAAAGTTTTCTAATTGTTGATGTTGAATGTTTGTGATGAACTGAAGGACGATGTGAAGATTCTCCTCCTTCTTTAAGCTAAATAAAGTCTTTAAAAAAAAACTCTCGGATCAGCTTCGTCACAAGGCTGGAAACAGGAAGGAAGGACGACATCAGAATAAACAAAATGACATAAGAACAGAGAAAAAGAAAAGAGAACAAAGGCACACAGAGAGAACACAAAAAATGACAAACAGAAAAGAAAGAAGTAAAAGTAAAGGGTGTGTGTGAGTGTTCGCCTCCAGCAGAACAATAACCAGAGAG
>NC_053133.1:26676467-26698967 GCF_010015445.1 Perca fluviatilis
GTGACGTTAATGAAGTTAAACACAGTTCAGCTGTCAAATAGCAGCAGCCGCCTCTGGCCTCAAAACAGCCCGCTGACGGAGAAACATCACAGGCGCACACATGGCGCGCCCAGCGCTACGGTACTTCATTAAGTCAGTAAATTCTTTCTGGTCCTGTCTCAGTGGAGCTTTGTCACAGCAGACATGTTGACTTGTCATAGTAGGAAAAGCACAGCTGACATTGATAACCTTAACGATGGCTCGGTTCCATCAAGTGTCCCAGTGAGATATTTCAGTGAGTCAGCATGCACAATACCAGGACCTCTCCTAAGTGGAATACAGCCATCAGTAATGGTTTAATACCAGGGTCTCTCCTAAGTGGAATGCGCCATCATTAATGGTTTAATACCAGGGCCTCTCCTAAGTGGAATGCAGCCATCAGTAATGGTTTAATACCAGGACCTCTCCTAAGTGGAATGCAGCCATCATTAATGGTTTAATACCAGGACCTCTCCTAAGTGGAATGCAGCCATCAGTAATGGTTTAATACCAGGACCTCTCCTAAGTGGAATGCAGCCATCAGTAATGGTTTAATACCAGGACCTCTCCTAAGTGGAATGCAGCCATCATTAATGGTTTAATACCAGGACCTCTCCTAAGTGGAATGCAGCCATCAGTAATGGTTATGTGTTTTGTATTACCAACAGGCAAACTGCACAAATTCGTTAGGAAAATAAACCCTGCAACATGGGCTTTAATTAAACTCCACTGTTATGGGATGGTTGGGCTTTTTTCGATTGTTTTTGACTGATAAAATGGCTGCGGCCGGAAACAACAACAGCTGCGGTGAGTTGCTCAAAAACTTTTTTAGTAAATCTGTGCACACAAACAATGTTGTCAACGCTTGCGTTAAGGTGTAGAGCTCCTGGTGATACTTGAAGCAACGTTTCATGTCGTGTCGAGCCTTCTTAGTATTTCGAAAATAGCTATTTTGAGACTAGCATTAGAGTGCTCTCCCACTCAAAAGGCCATTTGACCCAAAAACGAGAATACGGTGAATCTTAAAAGTGGCGATTCGGTCCTAAATATGCTTTTAAACTAAAGTTTGACTCACGTACTGTACATTCACAGAAATACCCTAGGATGCATTTTGGCGAGAGTTACGCTTTAAAATCCCATCTACGTTATTTGTTTTTGAATATTAGAAAACATACACATTGGACATGTTTGAGACCGTCCTCCTCCCCGAAAAACGGCCACATCAGTAGGTTGTTCAAGCAGCAATTACGCCCTATATTTAAATGTTTTTTTTTTTTTATTTACAGGTGGGGGTGGGGGTAGCCTGCACCCCTGACGAACTTCCGGGCAAATTTGAGATTTGCTCTGCAAATGCTCTCCAAGAGCCATTTTAAGACCATTTCTAATTTTTCCAAATCGAGACGCCAATCACAACCATTAAGGCCCCCCCCCCCATTTAATAAGGTTTCTTCCCAGGGTCCCCCCCCATCCAATTTTTGCTTTAATGTTTTATTACAGAGAGTGTATAAACGAGTGGATCGCAGTTAAGACTCTCCAGCTGATCCAGAATGCTGCAGCGCGTGTTCTCACAAGAACTAAGAAAAGAGATCATATTTCTCCTGTATTAGCTTCTCTGCATTGGCTTCCTGTTGAATCCAGGATTGAGTTTAAAGTCCTTCTCTTGACCTACAAAGCTCTAAATGGTCTAGCACCATCATATCTAGAAGAGCTCCTAATACCCTATTGTCCCACTAGAACACTGCGCTCCCAGAATGCAGAGTTACTGGTGGTACCTAGAGTCTCTAAAAGTAGAATGGAAGCTAGAGCCTTCAGTTATCAGGCTCCTCTCCTATGGAACCAGCTCCCGATCTGGGTTCGGGGGGCAGAAACTGTCACCTCATTCAAGAATGAACTTAAAACTCTCCTATTTGATAAAGCTTATAGTTAGGGAGTGAGGAGTTGCAGTGTTCACCTAACTGGCCCAACTGCTTCTCTTCATAATTGTTAGATTAATAATACATAACAAAGTAGAGGGAGGCAGGCCAGCCAAGCCAGATCCGGCAGGGGAGAGTTCTAAGCCCAAAAAGCTACCTCTCCTTATGACCTGTCTCTCTTAGTTACCTGTTATAGTTACGCTGTTATAGTCCTAGACTGCCGGGGGACTTCCTTCCTTTGACACACTGAGCTGCTCTCTCCTCTCCCTTTCTATTACTGTTTCTATTACTGTTACTATTACTATTACTATTTGTGTGCAGCCCGTCCCAGAAATGCTTGTTACTAATCCTAGCTTCTGGGGAGTTTACTCCCCGGAGTCCTTATGCTTTTTTTTCCCCCAGCGTATTTCCTTGGAGAACGTTGGCACCAAGATCCTGGTTGCAGCTGTTGCCGTGGTCCTGCTGCACTCCCTGCTGAGCTCAGCGATGCCCTGCAATGTCATGCTGCGTCCTGCTGAACCCTGCAGCTTCCTGCTGAACCCTGCAGCTTCCTGCTACATCCAGTCACTGTTCCATTATTAATGTGACTACTATCGCCACTGTTCATCACACCCCCAACCGGCTCGTCAGACACCGCCTACCAAGAGCCTGGGTCTGTCCGAGGTTTCTTCCCAAGAGGGAGTTTTTCCTCGCCACTGTCGCACTGCTTGCTCTTGAGGGAATTACTGGAATTGTTGTAATTGTTGGGGCTTTGTAAATTATAGAGTGTGGTCTAGACCTACTTTATCTGTAAAGTGTCTCGAGATAACTTATGTTATGATTTGATACTATAAATAAAATTGAATTGAATTGAATAGTTAGGGTTGCAAACATTTTCTGGGAAATTTCCGGAAACTTTCCATGGAAAGTTTAGCTGGGGAATATTGGAAACATTCCAATTTTGATTTACTATGTTTAGTGGGATATACAATTAACACACATAGGTCAATAATAGCAATGGATTATGTATTACCCACCCCGTATTTGAAAAACTAAATATAGTATGTAGTAGCCTATGCTGATTACTGCGTGCGTGCATGTCATTGACGAATGAGCTCAGTCTCACTGAAAAGCGTACAAATACCACGGGTTTCTACCTGTGACATACGTGCAATGTGTACGCGAAAGTGAAATTGTGCGTACAGCAGATACGCGGAGCGCTCCAATTACAGTAATGGAACCCACTGCGCTTATAGTATAAAGGGACGTGGAACCATGTAAGGAGGTTGGTTGGGGTGGTGGATGGGAAAAACACAGGACTTTCACCCAGGAGACCGGGGTTCGCGTCCCGTGTTTGGCGACTTTCAGCATGTGGTTTTTTTGTTGTTGTTAGGCCGTTTATTAGCGTGTTTAAGTGGCGCGTTTTTGCGACTTTGTAGTGTTTTTTTGTTAAGCCTTCCCCAATGTTTCTTCCCTAAACCCAACCGTTTATTAGCGTGTTTTTGTGATTTTCTTGTGTTATTAAAGCCTTTCCCTGCATTCTTTCTCTAAACCCAACCATATCTATGTTTTTGTGTGTGATGCTGTTCTCGCGATAACACACAACGTGGTGACGCGAGCTGCGTGCATATAAAACGCACCGGTCCCCGTTACTTCAATTGGAGCGCTCCGCGTATGTAATGCACGTAGAATTTCACTTTCGCGTACACATTGCACGTATTTCACAGGTAGAAACCAGTGTTATTTGTACGCCTTCGAGTGAGACCGGGTTGTGACGAATACTAGGGAGGACATTTAACTGAAGTTGCATTAAATCAGGTTGTTTTAACCAAGATTATGCTGCAAGATGTTCCTTTTTTTGAACTACATTTAAGTTCCTTGTTTATAGACCACACGTGTCAAAGTTTGCATATTCCGGCTGTGAAAGAGCTTGTTGTGAGTCAGCTGTGTGGAAGCCCACTTAGAAAATGTAATCATTGTTTTGCTCGATTTGTTAAATTGTAGAGTGGCTTTGGGAACTTTTTTGCTCACTTTTTCAGGGCTTTATGTGGACCAAACTGTAAGAGAGAAGACTATATGATACATGCAGTAATTGAGTCAAAGATATTTGACTTTTTTGATGAAATAAAAGCATGTAAATGAACTATACATGTCTGGCCCTTGGTGCGATTCTCTTTTTCCAGTGTGGCCCTCAGTGACGTTGAGTTTGACACCCCCTGTTATAGACTAACCGTATTATAACAAGCAATTTAAAAAAAAAATCCAGTTTTACCTGATGGTATGACTGAATCCAGAAAACTCCCAGAATCTTGCAACCCTAAACAATAAGGCTCATCACCAAGTAGTTAAAGACGGACTTGATCCCTAACAGTGCTGGAAAAGGAAAATATATTATTGATTTTAAGAAATATTGATCACTTGTGACAGTTGTGAAACACAGCGATGTGTCTCTGAGTTTCAAGTTCAGACTCTGTTCAGCACCGAGGCAAAGTCTCTAATTCACTGACTGAGGGAAGAATTACTCTGACCAGTGTGTGTGTGTGTGTGTGTGTGTGTGTGTGTGTGTGTGTGTGTGTGTGTGTGTGTGTGTGTGTGTGTGTGTGTGTGTGTGTGTGTGTATAAATGTGTTGCTGGCACACAAACAGGGGATGTCGACATCAGCACTCACTAATAACAGTAACATCAGCAGAGAGCGGATGACACGGACTTTCTGTGCCTGTGTGTACGTGCCTGTGTGTGTGTCTATGTGTGTGTGTGTGTGACTATATGTGTGTCTGTGTGTGTGTGTGTGTGAGACACGTGATTATTTTTGTGACAACCAGGCAGATGTAATGAGTAAGCACCAGGACACAAACACAAACACAAACACACACACACAGACAGACACACACACACACAAACACACACACACACACACACACACACACACACACACACACACACACACACACACACACACACACACACACACACACACACAGACACACACACGCAGCAGCCTACTGAGTATATTTGAAGGCACTAACTTGGATTCTGGGAGTTTTTCACCTAAATGAATCATTCTTTTTTCAGGTAACCCCGAAAAAATGTCTCCCCAAAAAAAAGCAATGCAAGTCCCCAATTTTTTGGCAAGCTCTGCACCAGTTCCCCTGAGCAAGGACAGCACAGTGCTGACCAAATTAGATAACAACAGTTACAGCAGAGGACTCTGTGTGTGTGTGTGTGTGTGTGTGTGTGTGTGTGTGTGTGTGTGTGTGTGTGTGTGTGTGTGGGGGGGTATGTGTGTGTGTGTGTGTGTGGAGATACCCGGCAACAACCTCACACTGTGCAGTGCCAGATCACACAGGGAGCACCTTTATCACACACAGACACACACACACACACACACACACACACACACACACACACCACACACACACACACACACACACACACACACAGACACACACACATGCAGTGTTTACCCCTGACTGTCCTCTCTCTGTCTCTTTCTCTACAAAGAAACTTCATTACAGCCGACTTTAAGGCTCATTTTTCACTCACATACTAGAACAGGAGCGGGAGGCTAATATTTTCCTATCAGAGCTTTGAAAGAAAGTCTGCAAGGTCCTCAAGTCATCCAGAGGAAAATGGAGACTGTTGGGGTAGAAGCAAGATCACACCCGAAGAAACGAGAATAGGGAAGGCAAGATCATCCTTCTTGACACAGAGACAAATAGGCAAATAGGCGTTCAAAACACATCGCCACAAAAAAAAATCAAATCTGCGCCTTCAACTCAACTTTTAAATACCGTAAAACTTCAAATAACAGCCGAGTCCCAAATAGACGCCTGTCTCTTTTAACCCTTGTGTGGTCCTTCGGGTCTTGGTGACCCAAAGGACCACACAAGGGTTAATACAGCACCTTAGTGTTTGTTTGTACAGCATTTTGGTCAGCTTAAACTGTGTTTAAATGTGCTCTAGAAATAAACTTTACTTACTTACTTTACAAGAGACAGGGTTTAGAGAGCAATTCTCAACAAAGTAAACAAAAGTACATAACCCTTGTTTTGTCCTTTGGGTCCTTGGGACCCACTTTGTAGGGTTCAATGATGTCTCAGTTATTTAAGACCTAGAAGACAATACTTCAGCGATATTTATGACCTTTTAAGGCCTCATTTCAAAATGTTTTTAGACTTTAGAAGACTTTTAGAAGTGCTAACCTGCCGGTGACGAAGAAAACTTTGAGAAACTCCTGAAGCAGACTGATCTCACAAAAGTGGCGTATGTATGACACGCCAATACGTATGCTGTTTTTCCGTGTTATCAAGACGCATAATCGCTTTTTAGCGTGTTTATCAACACAGTTCGGCTGCCATTGACCTACATTACATGTGAATTTTCACTGTAGCGAGTAGTATGAAAGGACAGAAGCCTTATCTTTCAGGAGGAAGACACCTGGATAGTTACAGAGCTCCACGTTGACAAGTCGCCAAGTGTGGGAGAGATTTCCCCCTGAGATGCTGAAGGCTCTGGATGTATTCTTCTCTGTCCTGGAGCCTGTTTCACAACGCCGATGTGCGAGCACTTCTTTGTGTACCGTCACAGCCCCTAGCTCCCACTGTTAGAGACGTTAAAGGTCAAGTACACTGAGGAGAGGTTGTGCTCTTAATGCACAGAGCGGCTCTATGGATAAAAGCCTCCACTAAATGCTATGTGCGCTGTAGATCTTTACACACATGGACTATATCGACATGTGGTGCCCGGCAGAGCAAAAGCTAAAGATCACACGCCAAACAACAACAAACAGTGGGAGCATTAGTCGACATTGACTTGTCAGCGCGGTAATGATCCTACACACACACACACACACACACACACACACACACACACACACACACACACACACATACACACACACACATAGTGCGTTTCACTATCTCTGTGGGGACCTGGCATTGACATAATGCATTCCCTAGCCCCTTACCCTAACCTTAACCATCACAAATAAATGCCTAACCTTAAAGGGTTAGCTTAGCGTAGTGAATGGAATCCTATGTTGCCGGTTAGCATGTTGTGAGTAAAAGTGAGCCAACAAAAGACAAAAAAAACAACCTAATTACTTGCACTGAGACAAGAAATGTGTTGGCCCACCTATCTACAGCCAGGGGAGACCGTGATAAGAACTATTTCAACAAACGGTGGCGTATTGCTTTAACCCTTACCCTCACCCTAACCATTACCTAATTCTAACCCTAATCCTACAACCAAGTCTTAACCCTCAAACAGCCCAGTCCTGGGGTCCGTCATTTTGGCCCCACAAAGCTGTTGGGACCCCACAAGTATAGTGTATTCCCGGTGTTTGGACCCCACGAATATAGTTAAACAAGAACACACACACACACACACAAACAGAAAGGCCAGCTAAATGCTGGGTAAACACATGTGAGGATTAGAGGAATTATCCCGTAAAGAACTCAGCAATCGGAGCCCTTTGACGTGACTCGGCCACTATCTGAGACCTGAACTGCTCCAAAGTGAACCGAGGGAGAAGTTTGGACTATTTACGCCACAGAAATATACGGCTACATCAGCCGTCTAAAAACATTTAAAAATCTAAATTTTAGACCTTAAAAAGTCTTAAATTCGCCAAAGAATGGCGTTTCGTTTATGGCAGTTATACATTCCTCCAGTTTTGAAAATCTAGTTGTCATTAATATACACTATGCTGTATAGGGGTGTCCAACCTGCACGTTGCTCTTTAAATAATTGTCCTAGGTCCATGTTAAAGCTGCCTCTAGTGCTCACTGAAATGTTTTTTTAATTATGTGGTGCTGTAGTTCAGTGGATCCCAACCTGGGGTCCGGGCACCCCCGGGGGGCGCAAGTCTTTATCTGGTTTGAGATTGAGGAAAAAAAAATATATATTTGCACATGTTAAACAAATTAAGCTAATACACTAGTACAGGGGTCACTAACCTTTTTGAAACTGAGAGCTACTTCATGGGTATTGAGTCATACGAAGGGCTACCAGTTTGATACACTCTTCTGAAATAAAAAATGTGCTCAGTTTGCCTTTAGTTATATATGATTATTAATGATTAATGATAGTTATATATGATTATTAATAGTTATATATGGTTATTAATGATTAAGGATAGTTATATATGATTATTAATGATTAATGATAGTTATATATGATTATTAATGATTAATGATAGTTATATATGATTATTAATGATTAAGGATGATTAATGATAGTTATATATGATTATTAATGATTAATGATAGTTATATATGATTATTAATAGTTATATATGATTATTAATGATTAATGATAGTTATATATGATTATTAATGATTAATGATAGTTATATATGATTATTAATGACTAACTCATCTATGTGAAGACACTGATCATGTTAATGATTTCTCACAATAATTATCAACAATGACTTAACAAGGTGGGAAACAGATAATATCAATATTCAGTTTTTAGAACAGGCCTGAGGGCTCCTCATGTGGTCCTTGGGGGGCTACCTGGTGCCCCGTGTGGCACCGCGTTGGTGACCCCTGCACTAGAATATATAATGTATACAAAAGTCTGCATGAAAACTATATATTTAGTTGCATCCTAATCTTTCCTCGCCGCCACGGCATCACTATTTTATGAATGAAACATGGCGGAGAAACGTAACAGTGCTGATAACTGCTCTGTATCAAAAAAGAAAGTAAGGCTCTATCTCGAGAGATACCTCAACTTCGGTTTCGAGGGAGGAGGAGGAGGGGAGGAGGCTCAGCTTTTTTTAGAAATGAGTAGGCAGGAAAAAAAAAAAAAAAGGTTGGGAACCACTGCTGTAGTTCTTTCTTTCGCTCGTCCAAATAGAATTCGCTGTGTATGTACAGATAATTATTACATAGAAAAAAAGCAACTGAAACGCCACGCAACTGAAACGCCACGCTCACGCCACGCTCACACCACGCTCACGCCACGCTCACACCATGCAGGCAGGGTGCAGGAGGCCTAACAGCGGAGCAGCCGAGACGCGCCCTGTGGAGAATCGGAATAACACTTCAAATGCATTTTCAATTTTGCACGTCTACATTAGTGCAGCAGAGCGTTCCACTCGAGACATATACCATTGGCCGACTCCAAAAGAAAGCCAGCTGTATCATAAAGGACCCCACTCACCCTGGACATCACCTGCCCCTCCCCCCTGCCCTCTGGAAAAAGAAACAGGACATTCAGATCCAGTAACCAACGGACTGAAAAATAGCTTTTCCCCCCCAGGCAGTCAGAAGCACAAACCCTCCTCTCCTCTCCACCTCCTTCCTCTACAAAGACTTGTGTGCAATAAAAAAAACCAAAAACTGGAAGTGCAATAACAGTATGCATATAGTATATACACCTCATTGTGTTGATTTATCTTGATTTATACCACAGACTATCAAACAGCACAACAAGCACTTTAAACATACATTTTAATAAATTTTGTATTGTATTTGTATTATATTGTATTGTATTAGGCGGGTATGAGCACTGTAATTTCCATTTTTATGAATGAAATAAACTTGACTTTGATTATTATATTTAACTATTTAAAATTTTACAATAAGGATCTATTTGATTCTAATTTCTAGTGTATGCACTTTGGTTGTGGTTTTTACATCTACCACACCCTCACATATATTTTTGTATTTCTTCAATGTAATTAGTTGTTTTTTTTTACATTTTGTGAAACAAATTAACTAAACCAACCTAAACCCCTAACCGTGCCGCTCGCAGCGCCCATCCCATAACCAACACGTGTCAAACTCAAGGCCCGGGGGCCTAATCAGGCCCCTCGCAGATTTTTAGGTTCACACTAGACTTTGGCACACATAGTTTTTATAGCTTTTTTCAATGTTTTTTCTGACATTTTTGCCACTTTTTTCAATGTTTTTTTGGCCCGTTTTACAAAGTTTTTTCCCCCCACTGTTTTGGATGCTTTTTTCAACTATTTTTGTCGTTTTATCCTTGATGGTTAAGTTACTTTTTATGCTGACTTTTTGGGGTCTTTATATCGACTGAGCTGTAAGTGAGAAGATTATATGAGATGTGCAATAATACAATAAAAGATGCTTGACTTTTACGATGAAATAATAGCATGTGAATAACCTAAACATGTCTGGCCCTGGATGTGATCCTTGTTTTCCAGAGTGGCCATAACCTAACCCTAACATGGGTTGTGTGGCACTTTAACTTTTTAAAGTGCTCATATTATGCTCATTTTCAGGTTCATAATTGTATTTAGAGGTTGTATCAGAATAGATGTACATGGTTTAATTTTTTTTTTAAAACACCATGTATTTTGTTGTACTGCCCATTGCTGCAGCTCCTCTTTTCACCCTGTGTTCAGGTCTCTGTTTTAGCTACAGAGTGAGACCTCTCAACTTCTGTAACATCTTTGATGTCAGTCGCACATGCTCAGTAGCTAGGTAAGGACTACATGTGCTAGCTAGCTGTTTCTCCAACTTCGGCCGATACAAGGCAGGATTAACCGGGAGACTTGCGCTAGCATGCTAACGGTTAGCCCCCTAGGCCCTGTGGTTTCGGCTAGTGACGTAGAAAGCCGTGCAGATGTTGACCAGCTCACCCGGAGACTGAAGGCAGGACACATTCAGAAACCGTATCTCACTCAGAACAGAATGGATGGTTGTTTTCAAAGTTTGTATGTGTGTGGAAGCACCAGAGACACAAAATAACACCCCAAATCCCAGAAAAAGTGTTTTTTTTCCATAATATGGGCACTTTAAGCACTTTTAAACTTTGGTATGTGTACTTTTTAACCACAAGGTCAAATAATTCAGATAGTATTTTAGACTTTTTAAATGACAGTGGGATAGATACTTTAATATTGCGACACCGGGGCATTTATTTTCATAATTTTACATAAATATATGTTTTATTTATTTTAATTATTTATTTTGTAATCTCTTCAGGAGAGAGGCCAGGGGAGGCGTGGATGAGACCTTTTAGTCGCGCTGTCCGATAATAATTCATTATTATTTTTTAAAATTACATTTATATCTGCATTTATGTCAAAAGTTAGCGACTTTCAAACATCAAAATGTCATTTATTAAAATTGATTTGTGTCGAAATGATATATAAACATCTTTTTCATATTATATTTTGTTTGGTTAATTTCTGTAGCAGAAACAGCGGCACCTATAATAGGCCTGGAATATGAAGTAGCGTGTTGAGTCATTTACAAATGGATCCGTTTCGACAAAAATATTCTTGAAACGATGCCAGGGAAGATGGGGAGGTAAAAAAAGATTGTTTTGGTACGTGTGGACGTGGCCTTCAGCTGTTGGACCTCTTCCAGGGAGGACAGAGGTGGGATAATATGCACTTTAACTATTCCTTCAAGTTGTTTTTATGCGGCAAAACTGTAAACTAGGGCATCGCAGCGTTCATAAAAGGTTAAATCTCGATCCAGGTAACGCTCTCACAGAGGCCCGCCTTTAGGCCCAGACCCAGTGATTGAACACCGCTGCTGCAGGTCAACCCACAGCCACCGTTTCTACTTATAAATCTGTATTACCATTCTCTGCCCCAAAAACCTGCCGGCAGCCTGAGCTAAGGAAACCTGACATCGCTGGACAGGTACAAGTGTCTGTGTGTGTGTGTGTGTGTGTGTGTGTCTGTGTGTGTGTGTGCGCAGGTGTGATCAACATGGGGATTTTGGCTGCGGGCCTTTCACACCTCAGGTGAACCAATTACCATATTGCATCAACCTATCAGATCCTGTCAGACCGTCGGCACACCTGCGGGGGTCAAACACTGGAGTTAGTCACGGTGGTTTTAAAGCCACCCGACCCGTTTCTGTCAGCTCGAATACTGAAACTCGCCTAGCTTTTCACACACACACACACACACACACACACACACACACACACACACACACACACACACACACACACACACACACACACACACACACACGCACACACACACACCCAAGTGCGTTTCACTGTCTTTGTGGGGACCCCGTCATTGAAATAATGCATAACCCTAATCCTAACCGCACCTTAACCATCACCACTAAATGCCTAACCTTAACCCTTACCCTCACCTTAACCATCACCACTAAATGCCTAACCTTAACCCTTACCCTGACCTTAACCATCACAACTAAATGCCTAACCTTAACCCTTACCCTCACCCTAACCATAACCTAATTCTAACCCTAATCCTAAAACCAAGTCTTAACCCTCAAACAGCCCTTTAAATAGTGGGGTCCAGCATTTTGGCCCCACAAAGCTGTCCGGACCCAACAAGTATAGTGTATTCCCGTTTTTTGGACCCCACCAATGTAGTTAAACGAGAACACACACACACACACACACACACACACACACACACACACACACACACACACACACACACACACACACACACACACTCACTTTCCTTTTTCCGGGAGAGCAATGAACTCTGTGTGTATTTTTCCTCTCTGAATCCCAAGGTTTTACAAATTGGACAAAAGGGTTTGAGGCACTTTCACAGGTCTGAGGGTCCTTTCCCAAACTGTCTCGTTCTGGACAAAGGACAAATCCGGCACAAAATGAACCTATAGGGGTTAATAACACATGAGTACACATGTCGTTCGACGGGTCATGACTGCTTTCCCAAGATGGTGCCTGCCTGTATACGTGAACGCTACTGTCTTTCTAAACTATCTTTTTAATAAACAACACCTGTACACCTGCAAAGTTCTCAATTTATCGGTTTACATGTAGGGACCCTCATTATGCTACCGTGGAAGTGTGGTGATAATTTGAGCCTTGTTAGTGGTGTAGAAATAGAAATTTCCTTTTACTTTACCCTCTGCCCCGACTACTAGCATTATAAGCTAATTATCAGTTTGCGGTAGCTTGTTTCAAGCTAGAGACACATTTGATTAGCATGAAAACATACCCCAGAGAACGTTCGACTCGGTGCACGTGTGTTATTAACCCCTAGGTTCATTTTGCGCCGGATGAGTCCTTTAACTGGCTCTGAATCTACACTCGGCTCTTTAAAGAAACGTTTCTAAGATGTTCAGGGCACTTCGTTTCATCAGAACATTAAAATCCAAATCCCTCAAACTAATGAAGCTCAGCGCAAATTCTTTCCGGGAAGACTTCTAATTACTGCAATCACCACTATTATATCTCTCGCTAAATCTTTTCAGCTGTTAAGTGGTGGTGTTCACTCTTCAGTAAACCAATCAGAATTGGCCACAAATTCATGATCCAATCACAGCATTACATCCTGCTTTAAATGTCTTCTCTCCTTGCTATCAGCTGGCTTCTCAGGCACAACGTGCAACTATAGCTGGGCGATATGGAGAAAATCAAATATCACGATATTTTTGACCAAATACCTCGATATCGATACCGCAACGATATTGTAGTGTTGACTATTGGTGCTTTCACAAAATATTAACACAATAATATGTCTGTTTCTCTGCCCCTTTACATATTTTAATGATGGAGTCTAATCCCCAAAGACTTTGCACATTTCATGTACATTTCATATTATGCATATCTACGATAAATATTTGCATATCTGCAAAGAAGAAGTCTCTCCTGATTGAAATAAACATCATGCTGAAATATAAATCATGAATATATCTTTTGGATGAAGGCAGCGTAGTGCAGATGAAATGTCTTTGTTTTCGGCATTAAAACAGGGTGCTGTGGGGCTTCAAGTCAAGGCCCAGGACTTGATTTGAAAATTAATGTTAACTGACAACTGTTTGTCCCGAGTCTGCAGTTGTTACGGTTACCTTTTAAACCATGGTCTGGTTTTACTAGATTTTAATCTCCCTTTCATTTGCAGACTTGCATTAACATGCCATATATTATTTCCAATTGGCATGTAACTATCCATGCTTTTAGACATATGTGATTGGGGGGGAAAATAGTCTCGCATTGTCAGACATATCTCCATAGCTCTGTGGAATAAAAAGCCTGGCTACACCCAGGATTCAAAATTAGCATCATCTACCAGCCAAATGCTGGTAAAATATGCAATTGTCTGGCAGATTTGCTTCACTCACCAGCCAAAAAACAATGGTAATCTTTTGAGTGGCTAGTAAAATTTGAACATTCACTAGCCATTTGGCTGGTGGACGAAAAAGTAAATTTTGAACCCTGCCTACACCTCAGATGCATTCTGGGATAGGAGAAAAAAAAACGCTCTGGGTTGTTTGCATTTCTATAAACCAATCACAATCGTCTTGGGCGGCGCTAAGCTCCGGTGGCTCTGCTAAATAGTCTCAGGAAGGAACTTGTTTGGAAGAAAACGTCACATACAATATTACATGCAGACAATACAGTAACGTGAGCTATTTAAATGATCTGGATACATGTTTAAACCTCATTTATGTATCTCTGTGTGTACTTCGTCCACAGCAATCGCACCAATCGGTCCCAAAACGTCCCAGTTAGAGAGGAAATGACCTAAACATATTCTTTGTAAATCTCTACAATCATTCCCCCGAAAGAACCGAGCAGGCCTGCCTCGTTGCACCAAACAAATTTTCTTCAAAACTTGCCATTTTCAGCGTGTAGCTCGCTAGCTCGAAGTTTGTTGTTGTTTCCCAAAGAGAACGTACTTTGAGAACGGCGACACACAGAGAGCAGAAGGAGAAGGACATGTACTTCTGTTGATCCAGACTAGGGGAGAATCACACGATTCAAACAGGAAAGGCAATGTTCCCAAAATAGGCTGTTTTGAAATGTGACTATTTCACTTTAACCATCTGAGATCTAAGCTGTTTTCACCATTCTTTGGGTCGTCTTTACCCACCCATCCCTCCCTCCCTCCCTCCCTCCATCCGCCCATCCATCCATCCATCCACCGATCCATCCATCCATCCATTCATTCATTAATCCATCCATCCATCCATTAATCCATCCATCCATCCATCCATCCATTAATCCATCCACCCACCCATCCATCCATCCACCCATCCAACCATCCACCCATCCATCCATCCATCCATCCTTCCACCCATCCATCCATCCATCCTTCCATCCATCCATCCATCCACCCACCCACCCTTCCCTCCCTCCCTCCCTCCCTCCACCCATCCTTCCATCCCTCCCTCCCTCCGTCCCTCCCTCCATCCACCCATCCTTCCATCCCTCCCTCCATCCATCCTTCCATCCATCCCTCCCTCCCTCCCTCCCTCCCTCCACCCATCCTTCCATCCATCCCTCCCTCCCTCCACCCATCCATCCATCCATCCATCCACCCACCCTTCCCTCCCTCCCTCCATCCATCCTTCCACCCCTCCCTCCCTCCCTCCACCCACCCATCCCTCCCTCCCTCCCTCCCTCCCTCCACCCTTCCATCCATCCATCCTTCCATCCTACCAGGTTTCCGATGCTCAGCATGCCGTTGAACTCGTCCGTCATGGGGTAGTGCTCCATGGCCATGAAGAGCGTGTTGAGGACGATACAGACGGTGATGGCCAGGTCCAGGAAGGGGTCCATCACCATGATCTTCACCAGCTGCTTCACCCTCAGCCAGCAGGGGGAGCACTCCCACACCAGGTACCGGTGGGCGAACACGTACCAGCACGGGTGGCACTTCTTATGGGCCTCCTCCAGCTCTGCATCGCACGGGACGAAAAACAACACAAGAGGAAAGGAGTCGATTAAAGTACAAGTAAATGAAAGATAATTAGAAGGATGGAGATGAAAACAATCAATTCATGGACGAGGAGAAAGACAACATGATGAAAGTCAGTCCTTCCAGAAAAATGTGGAGTTTTTTTGTGATTGTTGCGGGGCAAAAATCCTTCATTATGCGGCACGTTTTCTTAAAAAATGCGATGGAATATGCTATATGATATTTATGCAATTTTATGCGATGAATGTCGATTAAAACCCTTGTGTTGTCTTCCTGTCAGCCTTGGAAAAAACACTTTTTTTTCTCAATGTTTTTGACCCCTTTTTTGCTATTTACAACGTTTTAAATTGTTAAATTTTTCTTCTACACATTTTCAGCGCTTATTTCTACGTTCCATATTTTCTGATATAACACAAAAATTGAAAACGGGTCACTGTGACCCGAAGTCAACACAAAAGTGTTAAGTACAAGTAAATGAAAGATAATTCGAAGGATGGAGATGGAAACAAGGACGAGGAGAAAGATAATGTGATGATAATTGGTCCTTATTGCGGGCAAAAATCCTTGATTATGGCAAGGCAAGGCAAGGCAACTTTATTTCTATAGCACAATTCAGCAGCAATGCGATTCAAAGTGCTTTACACAAGACAATAAAACAGTTAAAAATATCATACAAATTGGTAACAGATGAAGAAACAGTTATATAATAAAATAAATGAATAAAAAAAATAAAATTTAAATACAAAAATGAATTAAGAAAAGGCAGTGTTAAAAGAAAGGTCTTCAGCCTTGATTTAAAAAAGCTGAGATTTAGAGCCGCCACTACAGTTTTTGGGCGGTAGTTTGTTCCAGATGTAGGGACCATAGAAGCTGAACGCAGCTTCCCCCTTTGTTCCGACTCTGGGTATGGCGAGCAGGCCCGTCCCTGATGATCTCAACGGCTCATAGTGTAGTAGCAGATTTGAAAGGTAAATTGGTCCTAAACCGTTTAGTGACTTATAAACTAACATGAGTATTTTGAAATCTATTCTTTGATGCACAGGAAGCCAGTGTAAGGACTTCAGAACTGGAGTGATGTGATCTATTTTTTTGGTGTTGGTAAGGACTCGTGCAGCAGCGTTCTGAATCAGCTGCAGCTGTTTAATAGATTTTTTATGAATACCAATGACCACGCGAGCGCCGTTGCAGTAGTCCAAGTCTACTGAAAATGAAAGCATGGATAAGTTTTTATAAGTCCTGTTGGCACATAAGTCCTTTTACCCTTGCTATATTTTTAAGATGATAATAGGCAGATTTTGTTACTGACCTAAAATTCAGGTCAGAGTCCATAATTATGCCAAGATTTCTTGTTTTGTCTGTTGTTTTTAACATTGTTGATTGAAGATGAGCATTTACTTTTAATCGTTCATTTTTACGTCCAAAAATGATCACCTCCGTTTTATCTTCATTTAATTTTAGGAAATTCTGGCACATCCATTCGTTGATTTGTTCAATGCACCTGGCCAGGTGTTGTATTGGACTGTATTTCTCCGGGGTGACAAGGTTATATAAATCTGTGTATCGTCCGCATAGCTGTGATAGTTTATGTTGTTGTTTGCCATGATTTTAGCTAGGGGCAGCATGTATATATTAAACAGTAGAGGCCCCAGGATGGAGCCCTTGGGAACTCCACATGTCAATCTTGTAATGCGGCTCAGATGCATAGTTACCTATTGACACATAGTAATTTCTATTTTTTAAATAGGATTCAAACCACTGTAGTACTGTTCCAGAAAGGCCTACCCAGTTTTCCAGTCTATTTAATAATATGTCGTGGTCAACGGTGTCAAAGTTATTGCAAGCTTCGGTGGACAAAAAGTCAGATGCTACTGGTACTGGAGGGTTTGATAACCTATCGACAGTAGCAAATAGAGCACGTGAATTATTAGAGTTTTTTGAAATAATTTCAGAGAAGAACGTCCGCCTTGCATTTCTACAACATTAACAATAAAAATATCTGTCTTTATAGATTTCATAATGGACCTGTAGGTTTGTTTTTCGCCACCTGCGTTCAGCTTTTCGACACTTACTTTTTCTAATCTTACAGGTGCGACATTTCTCCATGGAGATTTTTTCTTGCTAGAGATGATTTTGACCTTAACGGGAGCAATGGTGTCAATAATAGTTGATATTCTACAGTTGAAATTATCTAGAAGTTCGGTTGCTGAGGCTCCAGAAGGAGCGGCGAATTGGTGGCGCGAAAAGCTGAATGAATTTTTCACTGATGCTTTCAGTGATGTATCGTTTTCTGATTACCTCTGTATGAACAGTTTTTTTCACAGTTATAGAGCTATTAAAAAACACACATGAATGATCAGAAAGAGCAATATCATTCACCACAACTTTGGAAATGTTCAAGCCTTTAGAAATAATTAAGTCCAAGATGTGACCTTTGTTGTGTGTGGCTGTAGTCACATGTTGAGTGAGTCCATAATTATCAAAGATACAAAACAATTCCTTTGTACCTCTATTCTCAGGGTTGTCGACATGAATGTTGAAATCACCCGTAACAATTATACAAAGCCGGTCAGCACAGATCATAGACAGTAGTTCAGCAAAATCATCAAAAAAGGCTGCACAGTACTTGGGTGGTCTGTAGATATTTATAAATATAGCTCTATTAGTGGACCTTAACTGAAGAGCCACATACTCAAAGGAATCAAAATTTCCGATGGATAATTGCGTACATATGAATGAGTTTTTAAACAAAATAGCGACCCCGCCTCCTCTCTTATGAACTCTACTCTCATTCATAAAAATGAAGCCAGGGGGAGCTGACTCGATGAGGACAGCAGCGCTGTTATTCTGATCCAACCAATAAAATCAAGATTATGTTGAATAATAAAATCATTGATAAAAAATTATTTTCCTGCTAAGGATCTGACATTTAATAAAGCTAGTGTTAGTGTGTTGAGGCAGATATCTGCCTCATTTCTTATGGCAGGCTGTAGATGACGGGGAATGAGCGCTAAATTTACTATATTAGCAGTTGAATGTGTTTTATTGTATTGCAGCTTCACCACTTTGTGTGGTCTGTTGTTAATAATAACCGGGATGATATAGCTGTTTTGTGGACTTGGAGACGTTGTTTTAGAGGAGGAGGTGGTTATGGAAGAGTGCATCTGGGAATTGTGTTTGAGCGTGTTTTGTGATTATGTGATTATGCGGCACGTTTTCTTAAAAATTGCGATGTGGAATATGCTATATATGATATTTAGGCAATTTTATGCGATTGCGGAACTTGCAAAAACTGCGGTTTGATGAAAAAGAGAAAAGAAACAACATTTTTCAACTTTCTGCTAAGATATATTACGGGACTTTTTTGCAACGAAAATGTGGGAATTATAAAATCATGCATGCCCCGCATATTTTGCGCAGAAATCGACAATTTATGTGGCGAAAGTGCGGCATATTTGAAAAAATGCGCCCCCACCCGCATAAATATGCAGACTTTGGCTGATTATGCGTTGAATTATGTGATTGCATATTCACGTTTTTCTGGAGGGACTGGTAAATAGTCCCCTAGGTAAGACAATAGGTTTGGGTCTGTAACTCGTGATACGTTAAAGGATACGTTTCTGATTTTCTGGTTTGTCTTGATGTTTCCGCACCAAGTCGTGTTAATGTTATGTCAAAGTCTTTGAATGTCAACAAAGTATCCGTCAGTGTCGACGCTGTTTGAAACGGGAATGAAAACAAAGCTGATCCGAAGAGAAAAAGTAAATATAACAACCAAGTTAGCTGTTCAGCTAGCCTAGAAATCTAGACGCACCCTAGCGGCAGCAAATGGAATTTGCAGCCAGGGTCAGTCTAGCAACTCTCCGTTGGCTTGCGAGCTGGAAAAACCAAACTCTAGTCAGGCCAATCACATTGTGTATAGAGTCGGTGGGCGGAGCTTAACATAATGACGGCTGAGTTGCGACTCTGGGAGTATTGCTATCTTGAGGCAGCGGGAAGTGATCGCGCCATTGACCAACAAAAACCTGGTCTAAAGTCAATAACGCAGCATTTCATTGTTATTTTAACAGCAAATTAGTAAAATGCTCCTAGGCTCGTGCACAGCGCGCACACACTATGCTTGTTACACACACAGGGACACACAGCAGCACACACACATGCAGAAGATTACAAATAAAAATATTACGGTGCAAATCCTCCATCATAACAGCAATGCACCAAGGTCCAAACGCGCCTGGCTTTTAAAGGGAATGGGAGATGATCTCTGATTGGTTGATTGCATGTTACGCCCAAAACACACCTCTGATTAATGAAGACACTAAGTACAACCCTTTAGGACCAGGCGCCCGGCACACTGACCCTTTTTTTCCACCGTCAAACTAGCAAAAGTGGATTTGGACACGCCCTAAACGCCTGCGCCAGGCGCTTAGATCGTTAAAATAGGGCCCTTAAACTCCACGCCAACTTCCAGACTCCTAGGACAAAAACTGTGGCCACCAAAGCGGGGATTGTGTGTGGACCAACCGATTGACCTATGGAGCTGCTGGTCAAAATTAAAAGATTGGTGACTGTTAAGTCTTTATTTTTGAGAAATAAAACCACAGGTGGGAAGAAATCCAGTTGCAGGACTTTTATCGATTTTGTCATTAGATATTTTTGACTCGAGTCCACAGTTCTGGCAAGAACATTACATATTAAAGTAGCTTTTTACGAAAAATGTTATTGACTTTATGTTAAAACATGAAAAACACCTACTCTTAAAAAAACAAGGTTAGAAATAAAGTGGATTTACTGTCTTGTAGCCAAGAATACTTTTTATATTAACTGATATCTGTAAAATATACAGAAAATAGGTAAAAGAAAACATGAGAGGAATGAAGGAAAGAGGGAATGAACGGTGCACAGATGGATGGAGACGGAGGAAGGACAGCAGTGTTTTTTTTTGTATTTTCCTCTATGATGATCTGTTCTCTTAGAGCAGCGACTGCCGGGGGGGGGGGAAACAGTGACTCAGCAGATAACACACACACACACACACACACACGCACACATGAATGCCAATTTCAAGAGATATGAACCCAAAAAACCTAATACATGAATATCATCACACACACAAACACACACACATACACACACATACACACACACACACACACACAAATGAGCTCATGGTTAATGAGGGTAACCATCATAACACACTCTCTCCTTTTCCGACTCTATCGCACAAACAAAGCCGGTGTTCCCCTGGGGTTGGCTCGGGAAGCAACACACACACACACACACACACACACACACACACACACACACACACACACACACACACACACACACACACACACAGTTACACAATCCCCCATCGCCACACATGCATGCACACACACACCCGCGCAGACAGTCTGGAAACGCACACACAAAAGTGTTGACAGACTCACTCAGACGCAAAATTTTGTCAAAAACATGGTTACACAATCACACACAAGCAACCACCCAAAAAAGTCAAAAGCACACTCTGAGGTAAAAAAAAGTCAGGTGACAGTGACGTACTAACGCACCGTTAAAACAGAAGATAAGGGTGTAAATGCAAAACGCCTTCTAGCAGCTTCTATGTTTGGGAGCTATGCAGTTTTGGCCATATTTTATAAAAAAAACCACCCATAAAAAAAAATACCCCTTTCTCTATAGAGCCCCTGCTTTTTCCTGCCACACAGTTCCCACAGGTTCTTCTATAGAGCCCCCCTACAGGTTTCTCTGGCCTATAGAGTCCCCCCCACAGGTTTCTCTATAGAGCCCCCTCTACAGGTTTCTCTATAGAGCCCCATACAGGTTTTCTCTATAGAGTCCCCTCACAGGTTTCTCTATAGAGCCCCCCTACAGGTTTCTCTATAGAGCCCCCTACAGGTTTCTCTATAGAGCCCCTACAGGTTTCTCTATAGAGCCCCCCTACAGGTTTCTCTATAGAGCCCCCCCTACAGGTTTCTCTATAGAGCCCCCCCTACAGGTTTCTCTATAGTGCCCCCCTACAGGTTTCTCTATAGAGCCCCCCTACAGGTTTCTAAAAAAGATACCAGTTAGCTCCTCTGGTAGCTAACAGTTTAATATACCAGTTAGCTCCGCTGGTAGCTAACAGTTTAATCTACCAGTTAGCTCCTCTGGTAGCTAACAGTTTAATCTACCAGTTAGCTCCCTACCAGTTAGCTGGTAGCTAACAGTTTAATCTACCAGTTAGCTCCGCTGGTAGCTAACAGTTTAATCTACCAGTTAGCTCCGCTGGTAGCTAACAGTTCAATCTACCAGTTAGCTCCTCTGGTAGCTAACAGTTTAATCTACCAGTTAGCTCCCTACCAGTTAGCTGGTAGCTAACAGTTTAATCTACCAGTTAGCTCCGCTGGTAGCTAACAGTTTAATCTACCAGTTAGCTCCTCTGGTAGCTAACAGTTTAATCTACCAGTTAGCTCCCTACCAGTTAGCTGGTAGCTAACAGTTTAATCTACCAGTTAGCTCCGCTGGTAGCTAACAGTTTAATCTACCAGTTACTCGCTGGTAGCTAACAGTTAAATCTACCAGTTAGCTCCTACCAGTTAGGCTGTGCTAACAGTTTAGTTACCAGATAGCTGGCTGGTAGCTAACAGTTTAATCTACCAGTTAGCTCCTTACCAGTTAGCTGGTAGCTAACAGTTAATCTACCAGTTAGCTCCGCGGTAGCTAACAGTTTAATCTACAGTTAGCATCCGGTAGCTAACAGTTCAATCTACCAGTTAGCTTGGCTCACCAGTTAGCTTTGGTAGCTAACAGTTTAATCTACCAGTTAGCTCCCTACCAGTTAGCTGGTAGCTAACAGTTTAATCTACCAGTTAGCTCGACGGAGCTAACAGTTTAATCTACCAGTTAGCTCCGCTGGTAGCTAACAGTTCAATCTACCAGTTAGCTCCCTACCAGTTAGCTGGT
>NC_053133.1:26708967-26736467 GCF_010015445.1 Perca fluviatilis
GTTTGCAGAGTTATCAAAAAGCAAAGGGTGGCTACTTTGAGGAATCTAAAATATAAGACATGTTTTCAGTTATTTCATAATTTATTTTTTAAGTACATAATTCCATATGTGTTCATTCATAGTTTTGATGCCTTCAGTGAGAATCTACAATGGAAATAGTCATGAAAATAAAAGGAAACCCATTGAATGAGAAGGGGTGTCCAAACTTTTGGCCTGTACTGTATGTAGTGGGAAAAACACCCAATCTGGCAACACAGGTCAACCAATCAGAAAGCAGCGTGGAGGCTTCGTACGATCATTTAAACCAGTTTTATGACGAGGTCGGTGAGGATGTGAAAATCTGACATTTCTGGGCAAACTTTGCCCGCCGGCTTTCAAAAAGAAAATCTGCACTTCAGTCCCATCCACAGCGAACCACACACACACACACACACACACACACACACACACACAGACACACACACACACACATCCACAGCAAACCTGAAACGGCACGTTGAACTGGTTGGATATGAAGAGGAAATCTGATGCATAGTTTCAGTGTTAAAACTGATAAAATAATTGCTGTTCTATATTTGGGCTGTGGCAACAATTTAGAAAAATAAATAGCTCGCAGCAACATATGTAAAAAAAAGATCTATGCTTGGTGTGACACCGGCTAGAGACCTCCGTTGTATCAGCGGTAGTCAGTGGTTCAGTTACCTGAAAATAGGTGACTCTGAGCCGGGTACAGAGCACCGCGAGCTGCTCTGTACGGTTAACATTACGGTTAAATTTAGTCCGCAAAGAAATTTAAGATTAAGCACCAAAACGACCATTCAAGATCAGCCTCGTGGGAGCGTCCTGATCTGGCCAGCTCCAGTTTCCCCCTCGCAGATCAGTCTGGCATCTTGAGATTAGAGAAAATTTGGAGCCGTTCACCAAACGACCGACCAATCAGCGCTGGTTTTGAGGCGGGTTTAGGTGTGACGCCAACGAGAAGCGACTGTTCAGTCTAACCAACGTGGCGGCTTCCACGGAGGAGATGAGCGTAGCGATCGCATCAAGTTTTATCCGAATTAGAAAGTATTCCTTCATTGAAAGAAGAGCAAAAAAAAACAGCACTGGAGGCTGATTGGTTAATTTGGCCCGTCTGTCACCAACTATAGGTGGTGATAGTGAGGTGTATTGTCATCCTATTTTATCTGCATATTCTATATGAATAGTATTTAAGCTTTGGGTAACAGAGAAACCCAGGTGAACTTTAGCCCAGTTCCAGGAAAACGACCATAGGAGATAGCTGGGATTCTTATCAATGGACCCTCCAAAATAAGGCCAGTTGGCTTGTAGCCATTGGTCAAAGTATTGTTTCCTCCCCCATCTATGTTACATACAGTATAGCATATATACCATGTTCGAACAAAGAAAGTTAGAGTGACTACTGGAGAATTGGGAAAACAGGTCCTCTCCGAGCTCTGCAGGGCTTGTAAATTGATGCTGAATTTCTTTGATGTAAATAAACCTTTATGATCAAGGAACAGTGTCAGCGGATTCCTCTCCACACAGCATTGCACCATCGCTACCAACGACACCACGATAGACAGATGGTTTATCCAATCAGCTAACCAGGATTTTTCGACCCCCTTCCCAAAAGTTCTCCAACGGATGCGAAGCGATCCATCTGGCGGAGTCAGGTTACCAAAACGACGAGTCAAGATTAGGAAAAAGATTTTTCACAGTTGTGTTTTTATTTTTGGATTAACAGAAGTGTCCATTAAAGGTTAAGAGGACAGACTAGATAGATAGATAGATAGATAGATAATAGATAGATAGATAGATAGATAGATAGATAGATAGATAGATAGACAGAGAGGTAAATAGATAGATAGATAGATAGATAGATAGATAGATAGATAGATAGATAGATAGACAGAGAGGTAGATAGATAGATAGATAGATATATAGATAGATAGATAGATAGATAGATAGATAGACAGAGAGGTAGATAGATAGATAGATAGATAGATAGATAGATAGATAGATAGATAGATAGATAGATAGATAGATAGATAGATAGATAGATGAAGATTGTTTTTCACTAATTCTCAACCATGTGTGCGAGTGTGCGTTCCTGAGAAACACCATGAACTACTGAGAGAAAATGTCTGACACACACACACACACACTCTCTCTATTTGTGTGTGTTTGGTCACTGAGTCATGCAGTTTGAGGGTGATCCGATTATCATCTCTGCTGTTTGTTTCTGAAAGGACAGAACACAGGATGTGTGTGTGTGTGTGTGTGTGTGTGTGTGTGTGTATGTGTGTGTATGTGTGTGCATGAGTGAGTGCGAGAGTGCGTTGGTGTGTTTTTCCAGGCACACAGCTGATTTACTGGAGGTTAACAGTCTCGGCGCAAAACACTGAGAAAATATGAAATATTTGCAGCGTGAGAGTCTGATGCAGTGTTGGAATCAAGACCACCTAAACCGAGACATCACCAAGACCAGAGCGTATCCAGACCGAGACAAGACCGGGACATCACCAAGACCAGAGCGTATCCAGACCGAGACAAGACCGGGACATCACCAAGACCAGAGCGTATCCAGACCGAGACAAGACCGAGACATCACCAAGACCAGAGCGTATCCAGACCGAGACTTGGAGGGGTTGAGACCAAGACTTTGGAGGGGTTGAGACCGAGACCTTGAGGGCCAAGGGAACTTTACCAGGATGCATAGTATCCTGGATCCATGAAATAACTGGCCTTTAAAAATCTGCCTGCCTCTATGGGAATTTAACATAGGGGTGGTATTTTCATGACTATTTACATTGTAGATTCTCACTGAAGGCATCAAAACTATGAATGAACACATATGGAATTATGTACTTAACAAAAAAGTGTGAAATAACTGAAAACATGTCTTATATTTTAGATTCCTCAAAGTAGCCACCCTTTGCTTTTTTATTAATAAGGGAAAAACTTCCACTAATTAACCCTGACAAAGCACACCTGTGAAGGTAAAACCATTTCAGGTGACTACCTCATGAAGCTCATTGAGAGAACACCAAGGGTTTGCAGAGTTATCAAAAAAAGCAAAGGGTGGCTACTTTGTTTTCAGTTATTTCACACTTTTTTGTTAAGTACATAATTCCATATGTGTTCATTCATAGTTTTGATGCCTTCAGTGAGAATCTACAATGTAAATAGTCATGAAAATAAAAAGTAAACGCATTGAATGAGAAGGTGTGTCCAAACTTTTGGCTTGTACTGTACTTATGCCCCCTGTATTTTAATGAAAAACATTTATTTATTTAAGATACATTATTCATTCACAAAGACAATCGGTGTCCTTAAAGGTTGGATTTTTCAAATTTTTTTTAATTAAGGCATTAAGATCAATTTCCAAAAGATGATTTTTTTTATTCCTCTTTTTAGTCAACTTTAGCATGGGTTTCCTATTTTTTTCACATGACTGTATATATTTATTTTGTGTTGCTTACAGAATTTTATATTCGGTACCAGACATTTCTTTCAATACATTTCAATAAAGGGTGTGTTTAGGGGTGGGTTTGCCTTGATTGACAGGGATATGAGCCTGTCACACTCAGCCACGGTGCTCCATACTTGCTTGTCCAACCTCAGCTTCATTTCTGCCTTTCAGTAACTAACAGAAACCTCCTCAGGCCTGTGGTGGAAACCAGACTGATCTTACAGTATGTGGTCTTGCAGTACGTGGTCTTGCAGTATGTGGTCTTGCAGTACGTGGTCTTGCAGTACGTGGTCTTGCAGTACGTGGTCTTACAGTACGTGTTCTTACAGTACGTGGTCTTGCAGTATGTGGTCTTACAGTACGTGGTCTTGCAGTACGTGGTCTTGCAGTACGTGGTCTTACAGTACGTGGTCTTGCAGTACGTGGTCTTGCAGTACGTGGTCTTGCAGTACGTGGTCTTGCAGTACGTGGTCTTGCAGTACGTGGTCTTACAGTACGTGGTCTTACAGTACGTGTTCTTACAGTACGTGGTCTTGCAGTATGTGGTCTTACAGTACGTGTGGTCTTGCAGTACGTGGTCTTACAGTACGTGGTCTTGCAGTACGTGGTCTTGCAGTCGTGTTACAGTACGTGGTGTTGCAGTCGTGGTCTTGCAGTACGTGGTCTTGCAGTACGTGGTCTTGCAGTACGTGGTCTTGCAGTACGTGGTCTTACAGTACGTGGTCTTACAGTATGTGGTCTTACAGTATGTGGTCTTACAGTATGTGGTCTTACAGTATGTGGTCTTGCAGTATGTGGTCTTGCAGTACGTGGTCTTACAGTACGTGGTCTTGCAGTACGTGGTCTTACAGTACGTGGTCTTACAGTACGTGGTCTTACAGTACGTGGTCTTGCAGTACGTGGTCTTACAGTACGTGGTCTTACAGTACGTGGTCTTACAGTACGTGGTCTTGCAGTACGTGGTCTTACTGGTCGTGGTCTTGCAGTACGTGGTCTTGCAGTGCACGTGGTCTTGCAGTACGTGGTCTTACAGTACGTGGTCTTGCAGTATGTGGTCTTGCAGTACGTGGTCTTACAGTACGTGGTCTTGCAGTACGTGTTCTTGCAGTACGTGGTCTTGCAGTACGTGGTCTTGCAGTACGTGGTCTTGCAGTACGTGGTCTTACAGTACGTGGTCTTACAGTACGTGGTCTTGCAGTACGTGGTCTTGCAGTATGTGGTCTTACAGTACGTGGTCTTACAGTACGTGGTCTTACAGTATGTGGTCTTACACGAATCCATAGTTCTTGGTTATAAAAATCGCAACTACTGAAATGTAAAAAAATATAAGACAAGAAAAAGATAAGAAAAAAAGCAAGTTTTGGGTTGTTGTGTGTGTGTGTGTGTGTGTGTATGTGTGTTTGTGTGTGTGTGTGTGTGTGTGTATGTGTGTGTGTGTGTGTGTGTCTGTGTGTTTGTGTGTGTGTGTGTGTGTGTGTGTGTCTGTGTGTGTCTGTGTGTTTGTGTGTGTGTATTGTGTGTGTTGTGTGTGTGTGTGTGTGGTATTGTGTGTGTGTGTGTGTCTGTGTGTGTGTGTTGTGTGTGTGTGTGTGTGTGTGTGTGTGTTGTATGTGTGTCTGTGTGTGTTTGTGTGTGTCTGTGTGTGTTTGTATCTGTGTGTTGTTGTGTGTGTGTTGTGTCTGTGTGTGTGTGTTTGTGTTGTGTGTGTGTGTTTGTGTGTTGTGTGTCTGTCTCTCTGTGTGTGTGTGTGTGTGTGTGTGTGTGTGTGTGTGTGTGTGTGTGTGTGTGTGTGTGTGTGTGTGGGGGTGGGTGGGGGGGGGGGTGGGTGTGTGTGTGTGTGTGTGTGTGTGTGTGTGTGTGTGTGTGTGTGTGTGTGTGGGTGTGTCTGTGTGTGTTTGTGTGTCTGTGTGTGTGTGTGTGTTGTGTGTGTGTGTGTGTGTGTGTGTGTGTGTGTGTGTGTGTGTGTGTGTGTGTGTGTGTGTGTGTGTCTGTGTGTGTGTAAAGGAAGGACACCTCAGTAACGTGTCTGTGCTGGTATGTGTGGCTTAAATTCCTTAATGTGACATAGCAGAGACACAATGTGTGATTGGGTATTAAAGTGTGTGTGTGTGTGTGTGTGTGTGTGTGTGTGTGTGTGTGTGTGTGTGTGTGTGTGTGTGTGTGTGTGTGTGTGTGTGTAGATTGGGGGAGGGGGGGGAATACCACAGTGGTGTTATCTGAGATGTTAGATATGAGTGTGTCTTTAGCCCATGATATCACAGTGGAGTTATGCAAAGTGCTGATTCATAATTCACATGTCTGAGCATTGAATGGCTGAAGTCTCCACCATTGTTTCCACTGAGACACACACACACACACACACACACACACACACACACACACACACACACACACACACACACACACACACACACACAGTACTCACGCTCTCCTCTTTGACCTTCTCCATGGTGCAGGCGGGCAGCTGCCCCTGCAGCGTTGGTGGGGAAACCCCGTTCTGGTCCATGGCAACAAACAGCTTCCCGTTGACGTTTAGGGTTGGATAAAATACCTGAAACACACACACACACACACACACACACACACACACACACACACACACACAGGGATAAAATGTTTGTGTGTAGACCTTTCATGAACACCGCAGAGATTTGGCAGCCTGGTCTAAAATGAGCAGCTGCCACTGGCGTGTAAAAGTCTACGTTAGCAGATAAAATTAATGAGGTCGAGCCCCAAAATCTGTGTATCAAAGAATGACTTGTTTTGTCAATACCAAAATACTGACTCAATTTCAGATTTTGGGCTCATACATGGATGTTTTCGAGAGAACTCCTGGTAAAAATCACTTCCAGGTGGCGCAATTTGCGTCAGTTGAAAATATATACAGTACGCCTGTACTGTATATATTTTCAACTGACGCTTTTTCAAAAGTTTGGACACACCTTCTCATTCAATGCATTTCCTTTTTATTTTCATGACTATTTACATTGTAGATTCTCACTGAAGGCATCAAAACTATGAATGAACACATATGGAATTATGTACTTAACAAAAAAGTGTGAAATAACTGAAAACATGTCTTATATTTTAGATTCTTCAAAGTAGCCACCCTTTGCTTTTTTATTAATAAGGAAAAAACTTCCACTAATTAACCCTGACAAAGCACACCTGTGAAGGTAAAACCATTTCAGGTGACTACCTCATGAAGCTCATTGAGAGAACACCAAGGGTTTGCAGAGTTATCAAAAAAAGCAAAGGGTGGCTACTTTGAGGAATCTAAAATATAAGACATGTTTTCAGTTATTTCACACTTTTTTGTTAAGTACATAATTCCATATGTGTTCATTCATAGTTTTGATGCCTTCAGTGAGAATCTACAATGTAAATAGTCATGAAAATATAAAGGAAACGCATTGAATGAGAAGGTGTGTCCAAACTTTTTGCCTGTACTGTATAAAAACTTTTTGTTTTTCTGAGTCCAAATTTTAAATGAAAAACCTTTTATCAAGGTTCTGTTCGTCTTTTTTCAACACTTTTGTGGCTTTGCCCGACATTTTTGTCACATTTTTCAACGTCTGTTGACTTTTTCTGAGCCTTTTGAAGTTTGTGGGTCTTTTTCCCAAATTTTAAAAGTATTTATTTTTTTATTTTTTTACATTTGTCAATTTATTTTGACATTTTTGTCACTTTCTTTCAACACTTTTTCACATTTGTTTTAAACAATTGTGTCACTTTTTTGACATATTTGTCACTTTTTTCAAAGATCTTTTATCAATAGTTTTTTCTTCAAATGCAAAAAAATTGACTAAAACAACCAAATTCAATGAAAGTAGTGACCTGATCATTTATTTAACTTGTTGAGAGCGTTGTAGTGGACCATCCACGGTATTTTTTTGAGACAATTTGTTTGAAAGAAACCCAAATTTCTCATATATAGAAACTTTTTGAGAATGGCTCAGATTTGACCCGATGCCCAACCCTGGTTCTAACAAAGTCCACAGTCTCAGTCTGTCACCTGGGAGCTCCTGCTGGCCGTGCTGTAGGTGCTGGGCCTCCGTTTGGGCCACGGGTGGGGCAGGACGCCGCTGAAGGTGCCGCCGCTGTAGGTGCGGCCGCCCACGCCCTCCACCACGTCCCCCGGCACGCTGTACTCGTCGTCGGCCATCTCGCCCTCCGAGCCGCGGCTCCGCAGGCGGAAGTTGAAGATGGAGGAGACCTGGCTGCTTCGCCGAGTCCTCGTGGAGAAGGAGCGAGAGAGGAGAGGGTGCAGCGGCTGCAGGAGGACCGTAGAGAGTACAAATAAAATATTAAAACGAACAAAAAGGAACGTAGAGGCCCAGACACACCGACCAGACGGCCAGAAAAGCCAGTTGGGCTGATCAGTCTCTCCGAGTTGGTCAAAAAAAGGCCTCGGAACACATATATAATATACAGTACAGGCCAAAAGTTTGGACACACCTTCTCATTCAATGTGTTTCTTTATTTTCATGACTATTTACATTGTAGATTCTCACTGAAGGCATCAAAACTATGAATGAACACATATGGAATTATGTACTTAACAAAAAAGTGTGAAATAACTGAAAACATGTCTTATATTTTAGATTCTTCAAAGTAGCCACCCTTTGCTTTTTTTGATAACTCTGCAAACCCTTGGTGTTCTCTCAATGAGCTTCATGAGGTAGTCACCTGAAATGGTTTTACCTTCACAGGTGTGCTTTGTCAGGGTTAATTAGTGGAATTGCTACTTTGAAGAATCTAAAATATAAGACATGTTTTCAGTGATTTCACACTTTTTTGTCCATCCATCCATCCATCCATCCATCCTACATAATACACATAATTCCATATGTGTTCATTCATAGTTTTGATGCCTTCAGTGAGAATCTACAATGTAAATAGTCATGAAAATAAAAAGGAAACGCATTGAATGAGAAGGTGTGTCCAAACTTTTGGCCTGTACTGTAAAACATGAAACACTGCCAGCAGTGGACTGCAAGACATGCTTCCCCTTGCGGGGTCACAGTCCGCAGCGCTGGCGACATGACAAAACAATACACTGTAAACAGCTGACTACCAACATGCTTCCCCTGTCGGGTCACAGTTAGCAGTCCTGGGATCATCTCAGGATCCGAATTATATTCCTGTCTCTCGGGATAAGGACACACCTCTGAATTTCAGGTCACAGACAAAGGTTGTTTATCATGGTAGTGTCGATTCTATTCAAGTTTACAGAGATATGCATTTCCTTTGTTCTAACCCAGACTAGGCACCAGGAGGTTGGAGACTCAAAGAGACGTTTCTCTTCATATGTTTATGGACCTTTTTCACAGCAGACATTTTGACTTGTCACAGTAGGAAAAGCACAGCTGAAATTGATAACCTTAACGATGGCTCAGTTCTATAAAGTGTCCCATTAAGCTATTTCAGTGAGTCAGCATGCACAATACCAGGGTCTCTCCTAAGTGGGATGCAGCCATCAGTAATGGTTTAATACCAGGACCTCTCCTAAGTGGAATGCAGCCATCATTAATGGTTTAATACCAGGGCCTCTCCTAAGTGGAATGCAGCCATCAGTAATGGTTTAATACCAGGGTCTCTCCTAAGTGGAATGCAGCCATCAGTAATGGTTTAATACCAGGACCTCTCCTAAGTGGAATGCAGCCATCAGTAATGGTTTAATACCAGGACCTCTCCTAAGTGGAATGCAGCCATCAGTAATGGTTTAATACCAGGGCCTCTCCTAAGTGGAATGCAGCCATCAGTAATGGTTTAATACCAGGGTCTCTCCTAAGTAGAATGCAGCCATCAGTAATGGTTTAATACCAGGGCCTCTCCTAAGTGGAATGCAGCCATCAGTAATGGTTTAATACCAGGGTCTCTCCTAAGTAGAATGCAGCCATCAGTAATGGTTTAATACCAGGGCCTCTCCTAAGTGGAATGCAGCCATCAGTAATGGTTTAATACCAGGGCCTCTCCTAAGTGGAATGCAGCCATCAGTAATGGTTTAATACCAGGGTCTCTCCTAAGTAGAATGCAGCCATCAGTAATGGTTTAATACCAGGGCCTCTCCTAAGTAGAATGCAGCCATCAGTAATGGTTTAATACCAGGGTCTCTCCTAAGTAGAATGCAGCCATCAGTAATGGTTTAATACCAGGGCCTCTCCTAAGTAGAATGCAGCCATCAGTAATGGTTTAATACCAGGGCCTCTCCTAAGTGGAATGCAGCCATCAGTAATGGTTTAATACCAGGGTCTCTCCTAAGTGGAATGCAGCCATCATTAATGGTTTAATACCAGGGCCTCTCCTAAGTGGAATGCAGCCATCAGTAATGGTTTAATACCAGGACCTCTCCTAAGTGGAATGCAGCCATCAGTAATGGTTTTGAACACACCTGTGCTTTTCCTACTATGACATGTCAACATGTCTGCCGTGAAAAAGGTCTATAGTTGGTTTTAACCTAATCTATCTGCAAGAGACAGGAAGAGAGGGGGAGAGAAATAACCAGCTGCTTTTACCTTTAGTAGTCATTCTAGATTCAATTCCTATTTTCATAACCTGACTGCAGCATACAATTTATTATTTAAAACATAAAACATACATGGTTATTAAAATCAGCATTGTTACAACTTTATTTAACTCAACAATACCCACGCACAGATCTCCAGGATTTTTGAAAACCAAATGTTGGCAGGTATGATTTAGAGCACCTGGACTTTGGGCGCTGCCAAGGCCGGATGCCCGGTCTCTCTTTCCCCATCCTTTGTTAACCATCGTCTTAACCTAGCGCCAGGTTTCTCTCCGTACCTTTGCCCCGTCCGTCATGTCCACCTGCAGCAGCTTCTCCTCCGATAGGTTGGCCTCCACGTCGGTCACGCCCACCAGCGCCTGGCTCCGCCTCCGCTCCTCCATGCCGTCCAATGGCAGGCCGAACGGGGAGAGCTCTGGTGACATCATCGAGTCCGAGTCGGGAAGTTTCTGAACGGCAACCTGGTGGAAGAGATACAGAGTGTGTGTGTGTGTGTGTGTGTGTGTGTAGATTAAAACATTATCAAAAAAGTAATTAAAAAACTGAATTAAAAACAGTTTTGTTAGAAATGTATGAATGATACATACTCAGAAATCTCAAATTCCCCGAATAAAAACCTTTTAGGGTTTTAAAATAACTTCAACTACAAAAATGCTGTAAAAATTTACAAAAAACACGAAAAAAAACACAAAGTCACTCTCACACAGACAGCAGGCACACACACACACACACACTCACTCCGCAGGAAAACACACACACACAAACACACACACACACACACACACTCTGCAATCACACACACACACACACACACACACACACAAAACACACACACACACACACACTCCGCAGGCACACACACACACACACTCACTCACTCACTTCGCAGGAAAACACACACACACACAAACACACACACACACACACACTCCGCAGGCACACACACACACACACACACACACACACACACACACACACACACACACACACACACACACACACACACACACACACACTCTGCAAGCACACACACACACACACACACAAACACACACACACACACACTCCGCAGGCACACACACACACACACACACACACACACACACACACACACTCTGCAAGCACACACACACACACACACACACACACACACACTCCACAGACACACACACACTCTGCAAGCACACACACACACACACACACACACACACACACACACACACCAGCCCTGCTATTCTCTTAAAGAGATCGACACAAGTGTACAGGCACACACACACACACACACACACACACACACACACTCTGCAGGCACACACACACACACACACCACACACACACACACACACACACTGCAGGCAAAAAAAACACACACACACACGCCAGCCCTGCTATTCTCTTAAAGAGATCGACACGTGTAAACTTGAGGTCCCTCCCGAAGGAGAAATCTCTGCGCGGAGCCATGAATGTGACTCGAGTCAGCGCCGTAGTTTACCTGCTGCTCCTTCTTCAGCCGCTCCATGGCCACCTGGAACTCGCGCTCCTTCTGGCAGGCCTCGGCGATGGTGGCCTGGTTCTGCTCCTCGTACGCCATGGCCACCACGGCCAGGATGAGGTTGACCAGGTAGAAGGAGCCCAGGAAGATCACCACCACGAAAAACACCATGTAGGTCTTACCGGCCGAACGCAGCGTCTGCAAAGGGGAATCAAACACAACCCGATGGCCCCTTAGTCACCACGAAGTCTCTAAACAGAGTCCTGCTACTGTCTAACTCTGATCCAGTCCAGATGAGAGATGAGAGGATGTAACTGCCATCAGTTCATTAACATGTTTTTTGGTCTACACATTAAATCAGCCCCTCCAGAAAAACGCGATAATGCGATCTCATAATTCAATGCATAATCAGGAGGCTGTATTTTTTCAAATAGGCTGCACTTACAGCCGCATGAATTGCCGATTTCCGTGCAAAATATGCGGAGCTTGCATGATTTCATAATCCCCCGCATTTTCGTTGCAAAAAAAAGTCCCATAATATACAGTACAGGCCAAAAGTTTGGACACACCTTCTCATTCAATGAGTTTACTTTTTATTTTCATGACTATTTACATTTTAGATTCTCACTGAAGGCATCAAAACTATGAATGAACACATGTGGAATTATGTACTTAACAAAATAGTGTGAAATAACTGAAAACATGTCTTATATTTTAGATTCTTCAAAGTAGCCACCCTTTGCTTTTTTTTATTAATAATGGAAATAATTCCACTAATTAACCCTGACAAAGCACACCTGTGAAGGTAAAACCATTTCAGGTGACTACCTCATGAAGCTCATTGAGAGAACACCAAGGGTTTGCAGAGTTATCAAAAAAAGCAAAGGGTGGCTACTTTGAAGAATCTAAAATATAAGACTTGTTTTCAGTTATTTCACACTTTTTTGTTAAGTACATAATTCCATATGTGTTCATTCATAGTTTTGATGCCTTCAGTGAGAATCTACAATGTAAATAGTCATGAAAATAAAAAGTAAACGCATTGAATGAGAAGGTGTGTCCAAACTTTTGGCCTGTACTGTATCTTAGCAGAAAGTTGAAAAATGTTGCATTTCATCAAACTGCAGTTTTTGCAAGTTCCTGCAATTTCATCGCATATACAATTGCATAAATATCATATAGCATATTCCATCACATTTTTTTGCCCCGCAACAATCACAAAAAAACTCCCCATTTTTCTGGAAGGACTGGCATTAGGTTTCATTGATGTGCTGTGTAATTTCCGTCCAGTTATCGTACAGTTGTTTGTGCATAAATGTTACGTCTCCTACGTAATGTTCTGAGTAGCTTGGGGGGGAACTAATGTGCCTACACTGCCCGTGGGACCCTTTTTGGGGTTACACACTGAGATCAAAAAGATCTGGAATACGAGTCTCGAGTCATGAACACGCTCGCGGGTGAAAACAACAAAATATTTTAGCAGATGTGCTTTTATTTTAGACGGCGAGGGCATTTTTGGGGCTTAAAAATGCAAAAAAAGTGAAACCGCTCTCCAGAGAGGAAATCTTAAAAACGTTCCCGTCTAAAACGCTGTGAGAGAGTGTGTGTGTGTGTGTGTGTGTGTGTGTGTGTGTGTGTGTATGTGTGTGCACGTTCAGTGTATGTGTGTGTGCGCTGCATTTGTGTGTGTGTGCCTTGTGTGTGCACTGCATTTGTGTGTGTGTGTGTGTGTGTGTGTGTGTGTGTGTGTGTGTGTGTGTGTGTGTGTGTGTGTGTGCCTTGTGTGTGCACTGCATTTGTGTGTGTGTGTGTGTGTGTGTGTGTGTGTGTGTGTGTGTGTGTGTGTGTGTGTGTGTGTGTGTGTGTGTGTGTGTGTGCCGTGTGCATGTGCCGTGTGCATGTGTGTGCGCTGCATTTGTGTGTGTGCCGTGTGTGTCTGTGCATTGTTTGGAGCAATGGAGCTTTTTCCCAGCAGACATGTTGACTTGTCCTAGTAGGAGAAGCACAGCTGACATTGATAACCCTAACGATGGGTCAGTTCCATCAAGTGTCCCAGTAAGATATTTCAGTGAGCCAGCATGCACAATACCAGGACCTCTCCTAAGTGGGATGCAGCCATCATTAATGATTTAATACCAGGGTCTCTCCTAAGTGGGATGCAGCCATCATTAATGGTTTAATACCAGGACCTCTCCTAAGTGGGATGCAGCCATCAGTAATGGTTTAATACCAGGGCCTCTCCTAAGTGGAATGCAGCCATCATTAATGGTTTAATACCAGGACCTCTCCTAAGTGGGATGCAGCCATCAGTAATGGTTTAATACCAGGGTCTCTCCTAAGTGGGATGCAGCCATCAGTAATGGTTTAATACCAGGGTCTCTCCTAAGTGGGATGCAGCCATCATTAATGGTTTAATACCAGGACCTCTCCTAAGTGGAATGCAGCCATCAGTAATGGTTTAATACCAGGGCCTCTCCTAAGTGGAATGCAGCCATCATTAATGGTTTAATACCAGGACCTCTCCTAAGTGGGATGCAGCCATCAGTAATGGTTTAATACCAGGGCTCTCTCCTAAGTGGGATGCAGCCATCAGTAATGGTTTAATACCAGGACCTCTCCTAAGTGGGATGCAGCCATCAGTAATGGTTTAATACCAGGGCCTCTCCTAAGTGGAATGCAGCCATCATTAATGGTTTAATACCAGGACCTCTCCTAAGTGGGATGCAGCCATCAGTAATGGTTTAATACCAGGGTCTCTCCTAAGTGGGATGCAGCCATCAGTAATGGTTTAATACCAGGGTCTCTCCTAAGTGGGATGCAGCCATCATTAATGGTTTAATACCAGGACCTCTCCTAAGTGGAATGCAGCCATCAGTAATGGTTTAATACCAGGGCCTCTCCTAAGTGGAATGCAGCCATCATTAATGGTTTAATACCAGGACCTCTCCTAAGTGGGATGCAGCCATCAGTAATGGTTTAATACCAGGGTCTCTCCTAAGTGGGATGCAGCCATCAGTAATGGTTTAATACCAGGGTCTCTCCTAAGTGGAATGCAGCCATCAGTAATGGTTTAATACCAGGACCTCTCCTAAGTGGGATGCAGCCATCAGTAATGGTTTAATACCAGGGTCTCTCCTAAGTGGGATGCAGCCATCATTAATGGTTTAATACCAGGGTCTCTCCTAAGTGGAATGCAGCCATCAGTAATGGTTTTGAATACAGCTGTGCTTCTCCTACTATGACATGTCAACATGTCTGCCATAAAAATAGTCTATAACCTCCTCGTCTGTCCGGACAAAATTGTCAGCTTCTGTTGTTCGCTTCGCGCCACTAGGGAGAGGAGAGGGAGAGAGGAGGAGGAGGAAGAGGAGGAGGAGGAGGAGAGGGACACAAGTAGAAGGGAGGTTCTGAGCAGGCGGGCGGACTGGATCGCATTCCACATACTTTTGCGTCACCATATGCACGCAGATGCATGCAGAGCAGATAAAATGTTGGATTACTTCCAGTTATTACTATTATTTTGTGTATAGCAATGGGTTCTGGGAGCAGCAGCAACTGTTCCCCATTTTCCCAGTAGTCTAGTAAAGGTTACCTGTTGGTAGAGGTTCTCCCAGTAGTCTAGTAAAGGTTACCTGTTGGTAGAGGTTCTCCCAGTAGTCTAGTAAAGGTTACCTGGTGGTAGAGGTTCTCCCACTAGTCTAGTAAAGGTTACCTGGTGGTAGAGGTTCTCCCACTAGTCTAGTAAAGGTTACCTGGTGGTAGAGGTTCTCCCAGTAGTCTAGTAAAGGTTACCTGGTGGTAGAGGTTCTCCCAGTAGTCTAGTAAAGGTTACCTGTTGGTAGAGGTTCTCCCACTAGTCTAGTAAAGGTTACCTGGTGGTAGAGGTTCTCCCAGTAGTCTAGTAAAGGTTACCTGTTGGTAGAGGTTCTCCCACTAGTCTAGTAAAGGTTACCTGGTGGTAGAGGTTCTCCCAGTAGTCTAGTAAAGGTTACCTGTTGGTAGAGGTTCTCCCACTAGTCTAGTAAAGGTTACCTGGTGGTAGAGGTTCTCCCAGTAGTCTAGTAAAGGTTACCTGTTGGTAGAGGTTCTCCCAGTAGTCTAGTAAAGGTTACCTGGTGGTAGAGGTTCTCCCACTAGTCTAGTAAAGGTTACCTGGTGGTAGAGGTTCTCCCAGTAGTCTAGTAAAGGTTACCTGGTGGTAGAGGTTCTCCCACTAGTCTAGTAAAGGTTACCTGGTGGTAGAGGTTCTCCCAGTAGTCTAGTAAAGGTTACCTGGTGGTAGAGGTTCTCCCACTAGTCTAGTAAAGGTTACCTGGTGGTAGAGGTTCTCCCAGTAGTCTAGTAAAGGTTACCTGGTGGTAGAGGTTCTCCCACTAGTCTAGTAAAGGTTACCTGGTGGTAGAGGTTCTCCCAGTAGTCTAGTAAAGGTTACCTGGTGGTAGAGGTTCTCCCAGTAGTCTAGTAAAGGTTACCTGGTGGTAGAGGTTCTCCCAGTAGTCTAGTAAAGGTTACCTGGTGGTAGGGGTTCTCCCAGTAGTCTAGTAAAGGTTACCTGGTGGTAGAGGTTCTCCCAGTAGTCTAGTAAAGGTTACCTGGTGGTAGAGGTTCTCCCAGTAGTCTAGTAAAGGTTACCTGGTGGTAGAGGTTCTCCCAGTAGTCTAGTAAAGGTTACCTGGTGGTAGAGGTTCTCCCACTAGTCTAGTAAAGGTTACCTGGTGGTAGAGGTTCTCCCAGTAGTCTAGTAAAGGTTACCTGGTGGTAGAGGTTCTCCCAGTAGTCTAGTAAAGGTTACCTGGTGGTAGAGGTTCTCCCAGTAGTCTAGTAAAGGTTACCTGGTGGTAGAGGTTCTCCCACTAGTCTAGTAAAGGTTACCTGGTGGTAGAGGTTCTCCCAGTAGTCTAGTAAAGGTTACCTGGTGGTAGAGGTTCTCCCAGTAGTCTTGTGTCATCAGGCGGAACAGGGACAGGAAGGCCCACCCAAAGCTGTCGAAGCTGGTGTAGCCGTAGTTAGGGTTCCTCCCGGCCTTCAGACATTCAAACCCATCTGGGCACGATCTGCAACACACACACACACGCACACACACACACACACACACACACACACACGCACACACACACGCACGCACGCACGCACGCACGCACGCACCAGACACAAGCACATAGACACACAGAAGCACGCATGCACCAGACACACACACACACACAGAGAAGCACCCGCACACACACGCAAACACATGCACACACGCACGCATGCACCAGACACACACAGACACACACAGAAGCACACATGCACCCGCACACACACACACACACAGAGAAGCACGCACACATGCACCCGCATACACACACACACACGCGCACACATTTACGCACCAGACATAGGCACATAGACACACACAGAGAAGCACGCACGCACCCGCACGCACACACACACACGCACACACACACATGCATGCACACACACACACACACACACACACACAGAGAAGCACGCACACACGCACTCGCATACACACACACACACACACAGAGAAGCACGCACACACGCACCCGCACACACACACACACACACACACACACACACACACACACACACAGAGAGAAGCACGCACACACGCACCCGCATACACACACACACACACGCACCAGACACACACACACACACACACACACACACAAGACAGAGAAAGGTTTGGATTTAGAGGAGTTATACAAAATATAATCAACAAATACTATATATATATATATATATATATATATATATATATATATATATTATAATGTATTATTGGATTTAACAATTGAATCTAATTAATATATAATACTAATCCACCCAGTATGACACAAAGTATCTTAAAGTGGCTCCACATTCACGAACAACATTGAAATGCTCTCATTTTATAAAAACATAATATATAATATTCTATAATCAGAAAACACTTTGAAAGGAGCCATTCTGCACAATAAGTACTTTTACTTTGGATACTGAAAGTACACTATACTGATACTCCCTCTCTACTTTTACTAAAGTAAGGAGTTTTTATTGTAATAAAGTATCTTTAGACTGTAGTTTTTATGACTTAAAGGAGTGTAGTGGAAGTTTCCTTTGCAGCAGGGGAGAGTTTTCAAAGTTTAGTAAAGTGAAACAAATGAGATAGTTGAAACTAAACCAAGTTTAGGTTTTTGTATTTTATTAAAAACATATATTTGCAAATATAGGAGCAACATGATTTCACAAAAGGCCACAGCAGCCCAGTGTGGAGTCAGTTCCTCAAATGAGTGAACAAGAACACCAGGCTTACATGCCTCTTCAGAGTGACAGCATGCGCACTTGGCTTATTATGACGTTACAATTTTTACAGGCAATCTGATACACATGAAGACAATCAGGAAAAACACAAGAGCCATTTCGGAGCCATCTCACCTCCTCCTCCCTGTACGACTTTCATTCCCCAGTTATATCTCAAACAGCATGTGAAACCTAGAGATAGTTTTAGGGTGACCTTGTAGCCCCCTATCTGTTCAGACAGACAGCGCTCACATCATGTTCCAGACTGGATGTCTCACAAAGTTAGAATCAAAATGTGCATGTGGGAAACGAGATAAACTCTTTCAGCAATTGTGAGAGAATTAAAGTAGAAATAAAACATAAAAATATAAGGAATTATGCTTAAATGCAATTTCGCCATTACAGGAGAACAGTCGATTTCAACACATATACACATATACACATAATTGGTGTTGCCTACACCGAGCTATGCTGCTAGCGTTAGCACCCAGGAGGCTGAAAGGGGGCAGGCTAACGTGCTTTTAACTTCTAAACATGTTCGAGATGTCATTACAAGTGCCTACCCATGTGAAGTGATTCCTTCCGAGTTAACACAGTGAATATGGTTGCAGTAGTTGTGAAAAAAATGCTTGAAAGTCGTGCTAATTCAGCTCTGTTTAGTTCCAGTGTTGTTTACAAAACTGTCTGCTACAGAGCCATAACGTGAGGTACAAGGTAATGGAGCCTTTTACACATTTTCGTGTTTCTTTAGAAATAAACAACGGACAAATAGAGTCTTTAAACACTTCAGATGTAAAGTTATTGGCTGTCAAAGTGGCGCCAGAATGAATGGGAGTCAATGGGATGCTAACGGGAGGTGATGGCTTGGTAGCATCAAAATGGCGCCTTAGGAGGTTCGAGTTCTGAAGCGAAGCTTACCTGCTTGGGCTTAGCCCTTTGGAAAGAAATGCATAAAAGTCATACTGATTCAGCTCTGTTTAGTTCGGCAAAACGAGCGCTTAGGGACCGTCTACAAACTACAGCACCGAAAAGAGATACAAAAATATTTTCAAAAATAGGCATAAGCTTATTTTTTTAAAGTAAGTGCTGTAGTACAACTAGCAGCACAGACGTTATAATTGAGGTAAGTTTGGAGACACTACCTTTATTTAATCATTAAATTAATAAATATTTTGGTTGTAGCTTTTTTTCGGTGTTGTAGTTTGTAGACGGTCCCTAAGCACTCGTCTTACCGTCTCAACAACCGGAACTAAACAGGGCTGAATTAGCACAACTTTTATGCATTTCTTTCCAAAGGGGGTAAGCCAGCCTCCACAACCCGTAGCTCCTATGGCGCCATTTTGATGCTACCAAGCCATCACCTCCCGTTAGCATCCCATTGACTCCCATTCATATTGATGTCAATTTGACAGCGAATAATATTTATTAATTTAATGGTTAAATAAAGGTAGTGTCTCCAAACTTACCTCAATTATAACGTGTCTGCTGCTAGTTGTACTACAGCACTTTAAAAAATTAAGCATATGCTTATTTTTGAAAATATTTTTGTATCTCTTTTCGGTGCTGTAGTTTGCTTCACTTCAGAACTCGAACCTCCTATGGCGCCATTTTGATGCTACCAAGCCATCACCTCCCGTTAGCATCCCATTGACTCCCATTCATTTTGGCGTCACTTTGACAGAGAATACCTTTACATCTGAAGCGTTTAAAGACTGTATTTGTCCGTTGTTTATTTCTAAAGAAACACGACAATGTATAAAAGGCTCCATTACCTTGTAGCTCACGTTATGGCTCCGTAGCAGACGCTTTTATAACAATAGGCTAACGATTGGGTCATAACCACGAGACTTACTGTCACACAGTAGAGGAATTACCGTATAGTACAGGAGAAGCTCACAGGCAGTTTGGACTTCCATTATCTGTTTAGGTTTAATTACTAATGTTAACTAGCATGTTAGTGATCAGTAATTAGCCTGTGCCTATGTTATCTCCTTACATATACCTACGCTCTCCGTCTCTGTAAGATTGGGAATGATTGAGATTTCTCTCGGCACAGCTACCAGAAGACTTCACACTTTCAGACAGGTTGCTCACGTCACATCTACGTCTTCAAGCTCAGTTGGAGGCTGCTCAGTAACGCTCAGACAGCACCGGGAAACAGACTTCTGACATCCTTCACTGGTCTCGGTCCAGAGCCTATGGTGTCCCTGTATCCATTTGTACGGTCTATGTTTCTTTTACAACTACTGCAGCCATATTCACACTGTTCACTCGAAAAGTAGGCACTCGTAATGACATCTCGAACGTGTTAAGAGGCTAAAATCACATTTAAAACCTGCCCCGTTTCAGCCTCCTGGGTGCTAACGCTAGCAGTAGCATAGCTCGGTGTAGGCAGTTTTTCTCGCTACTGACGGCACTACGTGACAACAAACAACGAGAGCTACGTGTTGAAATCGACCGGAGTTTTTCCTTTTAAGTTAAGGATTTACTTCTTCCACCATCCTATAACTCTTAAGTCTGTGATTTGAAAAAGGTCAACACCACAGGTTGCCGTGGGAACATTTTGAAGGCGGAGATGTTTCGGCCTCTCTTCCCGACACCAACGCCAGCTCGGTTTCCCGTCAGTGTTTAAGACCGGAGGCTTGTTGTGAGCGTGTCACCGCTGAGACGGAGCAGACAACACCGGGACGGCATTCATCATAATTAATATTCCACATTCATATCCATTACATTACATCACCGGCAACACACACATCTGATCCACTGATACACAGCAGTCCCAACGGAGGAGAGCCGGGCAGCCAGAGGGAGGGAGGGAGGGAGGGAGGAGGGAGGGAGGAGGGAGGAAGGGAGGAGGGAAGGAGGGAGGGAGCAAGGAGGGAGGGAGAGAGGGAGGGACAAGGAAGGGACAAGGGAGAGAGGGAGGGAGGAGAGGGAGGGAGGGAGGGAGGAACGAAGGAGGGACAAGGGAGGGAGGGGACAAGGGAGGGAGGAAGGGAGGGAGCAAGGAGGGAGGGAGGGAGGGAGCAAGGAGGGAGGGAGGAACAAGGGAGGGAGGGAGGGAGGAAGAAAACAAAGGAATAAAAGAAATGAAAAAAGAAAGTAAGGGAAGCAGTTACGGAAAGACAATGAGAAGGAAAAGAAAGGAAAAGAGGCTCAAAAAGGGATAGGGAAGGAAAAGGAGTGAAATAATGGAGGGAGGGAGGGGAGGGAGGGAGGGAGGAAGAGAGGGAGAGAGCCAAGACCAAGACACCTAATCAACCAATCACCAAGACCACCTAAACCAGGACCAAGACATCACCAAGACCACCTAAACCGGGACCAAGACTTTAAGGGATTGAGACCAAGACTTTAAGGGGTTGAGACCAAGACAAGACCGAGACTTTAAGGGGTTGAGACCAAGACTTTAAGGGATTGAGACCAAGACTTTAAGGGGTTGAGACCAAGACTTTAAGGGGTTGAGACCAAGACTTTAAGGGGTTGAGACCAAGACTTTAAGGGGTTGAGACCAAGACTTTAAGGATTGAGACCAAGACTTTAAGGGATTGAGACCAAGACTTTAAGGGTTGAGACCAAGACTTTAAGGGATTGAGACCAAGACAAGACCGAGACTTTAAGGGATTGAGACCAAGACTTTAAGGGTTGAGACCAAGACTTTAAGGGTTGAGACCAAGACTTTAAGGGTTGAGACCAAGACTTTAAGGGGTTGAGACCAAGACTTTAAGGGGTTGAGACCAAGACAAGACCGAGACTTTAAGGGGTTGAGACCAAGACTTTAAGGGATTGAGACCAAGACTTTAAGGGTTGAGACCAAGACTTTAAGGGATTGAGACCGAGACTTTAAGGGATTGAGACCGAGACTTTAAGGGTTGAGACCAAGACTTTAAGGGGTTGAGACCAAGACTTTAAGGGGTTGAGACCAAGACTTTAAGGGTTGAGACCAAGACTTTAAGGGGTTGAGACCAAGACTTTAAGGGTTGAGACCAAGACTTTAAGGGGTTGAGACCAAGACTTTAAGGGTTGAGACCAAGACTTTAAGGGGTTGAGACCAAGACTTTAAGGGATTGAGACCAAGACTTTAAGGGTTGAGACCAAGACTTTAAGGGGTTGAGACCAAGACTTTAAGGGGTTGAGACCAAGACTTTAAGGGATTGAGACCAAGACTTTAAGGGGTTGAGACCGAGACTTTAAGGGGTTGAGACCGAGACTTTAAGGGGTTGAGACCAAGACTTTAAGGCGTTGAGACTGAAATATGATAAAAAAGTGAAGGAAGTTAACTTTCCCACAGCTGCGGACCAAACAGAAAGAAAGTGGAGGAGTTCTGATGCAGGAAGGAAAGGGGGGGTGACATTAACAGACCCACGAATGCCGCAGCGGGACCAATCCTTTTGCTTGTGCAAAACTCTGAGTCACAGACGAGCTTCATGCTGAGTCACAGCAAAGGTTGGAGCTGTGCAGACGCTATCTGGGGATTCAAACCGGCAACCCTGCAGTCACAAGCCCACTGTGGCGACCCTGCCCCGGCTGGCATCGCCCCCGCTGGGCCGCCAGCGGCTGGGAAGCTTTTAAGTACACTGACTCATCAGCGGACAACCTGCCTGCATTTATCTCCCCCCTACTACACAACATTTGGTGCGAGCTGGTAATTCATTAAACACACGTTTAAATAAACTCAGTTATATAAGGGCGAGCGTGCCTGTGTTCTCACAGCCCTATGTTCTCATATTTCTGAGATTTCTCTTAAAATTAGGCCCTATGTTCTCATATTTCTGAGATTTCTCTTAAAATTAGGCCCTATGTTCTCACATTTCTGAGATTTCTCTTAAAATTAGGCCCTATGTTCTCATATTTCTGAGATTTCTCTTAAAATTAGGCCCTATGTTCTCATATTTCTGAGATTTTTCTTAAAATTAGGCCCTATGGTCTTATATTTCTAAGATTTTTCTTAAAATTAGGCCCTATGTTCCCACATTTCTAAGATTTTTCTTAAAATTAGGCCCTATGTTCCCACATTTCTAAGATTTTTCTTAAAATTAGGCCCTATGTTCCCACATTTCTAAGATTTTTCTTAAAATTTGGCCCTATGTTCCCACATTTCTAAGATTTTTCTTAAAATTAGGCCCTATGTTCCCACATTTCTAAGATTTTTCTTAAAATTAGGCCCTATGTTCCCACATTTCTAAGATTTTTCTTAAAATTTGGCCCTATGTTCCCACATTTCTAAGATTTTTCTTAAAATTAGGCCCTATGTTCCCACATTTCTAAGATTTTTCTTAAAATTAGGCCCTATGTTCCCACATTTCTAAGATTCAACTTAAAATTAGGCCCTATGTTCTCATATTTCTAAGACTTTTCTTAAAATTAGGCCCTATGTTACCACATTTCTAAAATTTTTCTCAAAATTAGGCCCTATGTTCCCACATTTCCTTTTTCATAAATTTGTATCAGATTATCCCCCTAACCCTAACCCCTAACACTAAATATTTTTTTGTGGGAGGATAGGGCTTAAATTGAAGGGAAATGTAGGAACACAAGAACTAATTTTGATTATGTTCTAGAAATGCGGGAACATAGGGCCCAATTTTAAGAAAAATCTTAGAAATGTGAGAACATAGGGCCTAATTTTAAGAAAAATCTTAGAAATGTGAGAACATAGGACCTAATTTTAAGAAAAATCTTAGAAATGTGGGAACATAGGGCCTAATTTTAGAAAAATCTTAGAAATGAGGAAGAACATAAGGGCCCAATTGTTAGGAAAAATCTTAGAAATGTGAGAACATAGGGCCTAATTTAAGAAAAATCTTACAAATGAGAACATAGGCATTGAAACTAAGAAGATGTGTGGGGAACATAGGGCCCCCTATTTAAGAAAAATCTTACAAATGTGGAGAACATAGGGGCCCTATTTTAAGAAGATTCTTAGAAATGTGGGGAACATAGGGGCTAATTTTAAGAAAAATCTTAGAAATGTGAGGAACATAGGGCCTAATTTTTAAGAAAATCTTGAAATGTGGGAACATAGGGAGACTATGTTAAGAAAATCTTTTGAAATGTGAGAACATAGGGCCTAATTTTAAGAAAAATCTTAGAAATGTGAGAACATAGGGCCTAATTTTAAGAAAAATCTTTGAAATGTGGGAACATAGGAACTAATGTTAAGAAAAATCTTAGAAATGTGGGAACATAGGGCCTAATGTTAAGAAAAATCTTAGAAATGTGGGAACATAAGGCCTAATTTTAGAAAAATCTTAGAAATGTGAGAACATAGGGCCTAATTTTAAGAAAAATCTTAGAAATGTGGGAACATAAGGCCTAATTTTTAGAAAAATCTTAGAAATGTGAGAACATAGGGCCTAATTTTAAGAAAAATCTTAGAAATGTGAGAACATAGGGCCTAATTTTAAGAAAAATCTTAGAAATGTGAGAACATAGGGCCCAATTTTAAGAAAAATCTTAGAAATGTGAGAACATAGGGCCCAATTTTAAGAAAGATCTGAGAAATGTGGGAACATAGGGCCTAATTTTAAGAACAATTCTTAGAAATGTGGGAACATAGGGCGTAATTTTAAGAAAAATCTTAGAAATGTGGGAACATAGGGCCCAATTTTAAGAAAAATCTTAGAAATGTGAGAACATAGGGCCCAATTTTAAGAAAAATTTTAGAAATGTGAGAACATAGGGCCTAATTTTAAGAAAAATCTTAGAAATGTGAGAACATAGGGCCTAATTTTAAGAAAAATCTTAGAAATGTGAGAACATAGGGCCCAATTTTAGGAAAAATCTTGGGAATGTGAGAACATATGGCCCAATTTTAAGAAAAATCTTAGAAATGTGAGAACATAGGGCCTAATTTTAAGAAGAATCTTAGAAATGTGAGAACATAGGGCCCAATTTTAAGAAAAATCTTAGAAATGTGAGAACATAGGGCCCAATTTTAAGAAAGATCTGAGAAATGTGGGAACATAGGGCCTAATTTTAAGAACAATTCTTAGAAATGTGGGAACATAGGGCGTAATTTTAAGAACAATTCTTAGAAATGTGGGAACATAGGGCGTAATTTTAAGAAAATTCTTAGAAATGTGGGAACATAGGGCCTAATTTTAAGAAAAATCTTAGAAATGTGGGAACATAGGGCCTAATTTTGAGAAAAATCTTAGAAATGTGGGAACATAGGGCCTAATTTTGAGAAAAATCTTAGAAATGTGGGAACATAGGGCCTATATAAAGGTTCACATAATACACAGCAGGTTTCTGAAAAAAATGACGCATATTCCTCAGACTTGTCAACTTTTTGTGGGGAAACCTGACAGAGACTGAGGGAGTTTTTCAGCAATTATGGATGTGCCAGGCGCTTCACGCTGGGCGCTTAGATCTGTATCCGGCTCACCAGCTCCCTTTTTCGGCTAAAATTCACTGTCACAAGACCGCGTGTCAAGTGTCTGTCCGGCAGTCGCCTGATTCCGTAGGATATCATACGAATTGGTGCATAGGTTTTTGTCCGATATCACACAAAGCCGTTCACGAGAATGCGTCGATATGTTAAATATGTTTAATTTAAATTTTATTTTGTATAAAGAGCCGCTTTGGCTCAAACGTGTCGTTAAAGTTGCACCTTATCGTAGCCTACAGCCAATAACAAAAGCTTTATGAAAACAATACAAAAGCAGCACTGAATATGAATCAGCCATCACAAAGTTCAGCATTTGACCTTTGAAGCACTTGACTGGAGCAGTCAATTTCATGCCATTTAAATTTCTGACTGACTAACTAACAGAATGTGTATTATGAAATCAGCAGCCACTGGAAAATAAAAAAATCCATGTTCACTGCAAAAGCAATCTGGCTGCAAAATGACACAGAAGATGCAAATTTTACAGAAACATGAAAAGTGTAATTACATTACAGTAGCCGGTTAGCCTGACGTGGTCATACTCAGATTATAGTCAGAATATGAGTCTGGTGCTGCTCCATTGGGCTGTGATTATGAGGCATGTTTCAACTCGACCAGGAAAGAAAAATGCTTCTGCACTCTATTGGATAGACCTACAACCAATCAGAGCAACAGATAGACCTACAACCAATCAGAGCATCCCCCCATCTTCTTAGCGACCATCGGGGCCAGCTGATAAATTTAACTTTTGCCGAATCCCATAGGAAGGACGGCGAAAACATCTTTCCGATCGACAAATGCCTCGATCGCTGGTTCTCTGTTCCTCTTTTTAAAATGAATGCACTGTCGATATCTTCTATAACAGACGCGATGGAGGAATCTACACATCTCAGTTCACCAGCGACAGCCATCGTTGTTGTAAACAAATTCAACCCAAGCGCTCTTTGGCGACGTGGGTTGATTGTGTTACTGTCGGCTTACTGTTAGTTCGGCTGGCATCCAGGCTAGTCGCCGGTCATATACAGTAGCTACTGTGGTGAAAGCACAGCCCAAAAACCCCAAACAACCAATCATTTGCAATCAAAAAAGCTACTGCTAATGCAAACGTTACAGTAACATAGTCTCACATTGCCATGCATGTACATTATACCTTTGTGCAAATGAACTAAACTCAATTTATTATCCAGCCATGGTGATTAAAGGTCTGATGGCATGAAAACTTCACTTTATGAGGTTTTTTCAACATTAGTATGAGTAGCCACCCTTTGCTTTTTTATTAAAAAGGGAAATAATTCCACTAAGTAACCCTGACAAAGCACACCTGTGAAGGTAAAACCATTTCAGGTGACTACCTCATGAAGCTCATTGAGAGAACACCAAGGGTTTGCAGAGTTATCAAAAAAAACAAAGGGTGGCTACTTTGAAGAATCTAAAATATAAGACATGTTTTCAGTTATTTCACACTTTTTTGTTAAGTACATAATTCCATATGTGTTCATTCATAGTTTTGATGCCTTCAGTGAGAATCTACAATGTAAATAGTCATGAAAATAAAAAGGAACACATTGAATGAGAAGGTGTGTCCAAACTTTTGGCCTGTACTGTATATAAAACAGACTTCAGATACAGTAGTAGGGGACCACTAAGGCCGATATAAAAGCATCCAAAGAGCACCATGTCATGTGACCTTTAATGTTATATTCTTTGATAACTTGGTTGAAAGAAACACAAATTTCTAATAGAGAAACTTTTTGAAAATGGGTCAAATTTGACCCGAGGACAACAGGAGGGTTAAACAATGTGTCATGCAAATATGAAATGTGATAAAAAAAAAAAGCTGAGTAGCTGCTTGTTCAAAACAATCTGGCACCAGCTATCAATGTTAACATGGTTAGAAACTCCAACTGGCTGCAGCTTTAAGCTTCACGGTACACTTCTGTTACACGATAACACAGCAGCAGAAAGGAGCTGCTGATACAAACATTACAGCAACAATCAATCAATGTTAAACGGATAACACAAAGAGGTGCACAGATGATGACGGAAATATTACGGTAAGAGCAGCTGAGAAACTTCGGAGCAGCTGATATTACATCAGCACACGCTAACCCACATTTCCCACTGGGCACGTTCTGCGCTGTGGCGCCGAGCAATCGCAGCCATTCAAGTTCATTTTCTCCAGATGTGTCCTTCTGGAAATTGCCATTTTAGTGACAGAATGTTCTGGAGATATCTGGCAAATGCTCATTTAGGAGACAGGAAGTGTATACTGGTTTCATACCGTTGCGTGTAATGCAATGCGCTATCTTTAGTTTTGGAGAATCTTTG
>NC_053133.1:26743967-26746467 GCF_010015445.1 Perca fluviatilis
CTACTCCACAGGTAAAGTTTGGCGTGCTATTTGGAGAAATCCATTTAAAATCACTGCTAGTAAAAGTTGATGTAAGCTATGATTAGCGATGCTAGCCCTGGCACAAGTCACGCACCGCGCACACACGGTAAACATCTCAATTTCTGAAAAAGTGCAAATCTTCTTTCTGAAAGTAGGCTTGTATGAGCCATGCCGACAGCAACTTGTAAACAGTGCACTCTCGTGCACACGTTTAATAGGCGTTCCCTCTCGGGAGCAGGCAGAGTGCATGTGCATTTTTTCAAAAAGTGGAGAGGGCGGTTCTTTTCTAAAATTCGGGGAAATCCTCCACTATACCTTTAAGTCAAAAATAAAAATGTTTTATCGATTTTCGATGCAGCATCGTCCACGCCCGCGATTCGATGCGTCGATTTATTGGATTAATTTCAACACCTCTACTTCAGACTTTTGGCGTCTGTTGTTAACAGAGAGGCTTTGCCATCCTGTGGTTTGAACGCTGTTTACTCCCTGGAGCGCTTGCTTCGGCGGAGAGCCTCGCTGCTCTTACATGCATTTAAAAAAAAAAAAAGGGAAGAGCGGTCTGACAACTGCTCTCGGCGGCGGTGAAATCCCTGTGAAACGAGCTCTCGAGTGGCTCATTACTCGGCTATGCGTGTCGGTATGGGAAGACAGCCGCGCTGGCTTTGATTCAGACGTCTTGTTGGCACTCCTCGAGAAAAGCGCAGAGTGCTAAGTCATGTTCGTTTCACCAGCTGTGTCCAAATGATTTATAGCAGGGTGTGTGTGTGTGTGGGGGGGGGTAATGTGACGCTACAGAAATAGAGCTTGAGGGGGCGTCTGGGACAGCGTCTCAGCTTGGGGGGGACAGGGAGACCAGAGCGGACTGGAGACGTGGGCTTTAAGATCAGCTCTGAAACTGTCCCCCCGGTGCCACTGCCGATCGATATTCTCACTTCAGAGAAAACTTAAGATAACGGTGAACTCACTCCCACGCTCGCTTTCTCTCACTCTGGCCTTCTTTTCTCTTCGTCTTCCCAGGAAGACATGTCAGATTTGTTTTTAAAAGACGTGTTAGTCATTCGTTCGTGGGTTAGGTATTCGATTTATAATTATTTTTCGGTATGGTAGTCTTGCATAGCCAGACCCTCCTCCACAATGCTGCAGAGGAGGGTCTGGCCAGTCTACACAGCATTCCTGGATGGGAGAGAACCATGCTCCTGGTTTATCGGCATTTCTTTAAACCAATCACAATCAAAAGCGCCGGACGGAGCCACGGTGCCTCTGCAAAATAGCCTCTGGAAAGAACTTTGTTTTGGTGGAACATGCATGTTGGAACATTACAGATTATATTCTCATAGCCACACTCCTGAGAGTACACACACACACACACACACACACACACACACACACACATATACACATACAAACACACTGCCTTAAAAAAGCCTTAAAAAGTCATAAATATCTCTGAAGTATTGTGTTCTAGGTCTTAAATAATTGAGACCAAATCATTGAACCCATTTTGTTTGTATGTAGTCTCGCATTGATAGACCTTCCTCCACAGCGTTGCGGAGGAGGGTCTGGCTAGTCCACACAGCATTCTGGTATGGGAGAAAAAACATGCTCTGGTTTATCGGCATTCCTTTAAACCAATCACAATCGTCTTGGGGGCAGGGCTAAGAGCCAGACAGAGCCACGGTGCCTCTGCTAAATAGCCTCTGGAAGGAACTTGTTTTGGTGGAACATGTGTACGTTCAGAAGTAGTTTCTTTGCTTTTTTATGATTTTTTTCAGGTTTAACCATGTTTTTGTCACTTTTACTGACAATTTTGTCACCTTTTTCCCAAGTTTTTGTCACTTTTTTCAAGTTTTTGTCACTTTTTTCCAGACGATTTTGTCACTTTTTCCCAAGTTTTGTCACTTTTTTCAAGTTTTTGTCACTTTTTTCAAGTTTTTGTCACTTTTCCTGACGATTTTTTTGACATTTTTTCCTATGTTTTTCAACGTTCTATTATCAATTTTTCTTTACATGCTATAAAATTGTATAAAACACCCAAATTCAATGAACTGATCCGTTATTTAACTTGTGAAGAGCGTCGTATGGAACCATCCACGTATCAGAAATTTGGGTTTCTTTCAGCCAGATTGTCAAAAAAATAACGTGGATGGTTCCATACGACGCTCTTCACAAGTTAAATAACGGATCAGTTCATTGAATTTGGGTGTTTATAGCATGTAAAGAAAAATTGATAATAGAACCTTGAAAAACGTAGGAAAAAATGTCAAAAAATCGTCAGGAAAAGTGACCAAAACTTGGAAAAAGTGACTAAATCATCAGGAAAAGTGACCAGAAATTGGAAAAAGTGACTAAATCATCAGGAAAAGTGACCAAAAATTGGAAAAAAGTGACTAAATCATCAGGAAAAGTGACCAAAACTTGGAAAAAGTGACTAAATCATCAGGAAAAGTGACCAAAACTTGGAAAAAGTGACTAAATCATC